>NW_006408816.1:2335897-2339864 GCF_000296735.1 Chrysochloris asiatica
AAAGCTTAAGAAAAGGTTAGCATATTAAAAGGAACAACAACGACAACAAATCTTTGTTGCTTACCAGGGGTGGAAGGTAGGGGACTGTAGAGCACAGGATAGGGGATAGACACAACATAGTTCAGGTATTCAGGAGGACAATGCACAAGAAGGGGCAGAAGGACGGAAGAACAAGGTAGATAGGGAAGCATTTAGGCAGCTTTGCATGGGCTCAATGGTAAGTAGTGATGTAAGCTCAACCTTGGAACAACAGGGTTCTAGGATACAGGGACTGAGACACGGTTGGAATGGGCAAAAGGCTGCCTTTTGAATCTTGTTTTCCCTTGCCTACTATTTTAAAACAGACACATGAGTGTGATAGAAAAGACTGTAGGGAAACAGGACTACAGAACGTTTGTAAGTCCTTCTTCAGCGTGTAACTGATTGGAATACCTAAAAGAGGTGCTTGAACTTGCCCGGTGAAATAGGCTTCTTGCAGAGCCTTTGTAATGTATAGAACTGAGGTGGACTCATGAGCCCCATTCACAACCTTCTGAGGTGGAACATTCTCTCTAGAAAGGTCAAGCAGACCAGCCTGGAGCAGCTAGAGCAATACAAGATACATTTTCAAAGAAAGATGAGCAGAAAAAATCCAAAACAAAAATGGCTGTATGAATGGCTACTACAAGAACAAGCAAGTTGTTCACCAGAGCCATCAAGGCAAGCAATCAAGTCCCTTCAGGACATTCTCCCGCCACCCCCTCCAAGACTGAAACTGAAAGGGAGCACATGAGCTGGCATGTAAGTATGCTGTTGACCATGTTGGTCTACTGGTAAGTGGAAGAGTGGGAAAGGCAGCAAAGAAGAAATGGGCTAGTTCAACCACATTCCATAGACTCCCATCGACCTGGAGATGAGAGTTGGTCCAAAGCGTGCTGAGACCTAGAGACTCCTGAACCCATGGACAAGGACATAGCCATGGAGGGCTAATGCTGAGAGTGAAGCATACAGGTGATACAAAGTGTGAAGATACGCACAAGAACTAAACTGTGTGAGAATGAGTTTATAGTACTAGAAATCTAACTAAACATTAATTTAGCTTTTATTTAGTATTTAGTTGTTCCTGCTGCTGTCATTAGGTGTTATTGTCAGTAGGTGAATTGGTTTCAACTCATAGTAATGCAGGAATTGAACACCACCATGTCTTTTACCATCCTCACTCTTGTTCCTATGGCTGAACCAATTTTTTATTTTAACTTTTTATTGTGAATTGATTGAAGGTTTACAGAGCAGATCATCAATTTTACGTTCAACAAATCATATACATTGCTTCATTACAATGATTGCAATCCCCTCCATGTACCATCAGTTAACAGTATTTACCTCTATTGACTTTAACTCTTGCATTCTTCCCTGACTTTAACTCTTACATTCCACCTTCATCTTTCCTGTCAACCTCCCTCTTGTTGTATATTGCCTGCCCTGTCACCAATGTTAACAAGTGTCTATCCTCTCTTGTTTTTGTTTTGCTAAGTGCCATCGAGTCTATTCCGACTCATGTTGTTGTTGTTGTTAAGTGCTGTTGAGTTGGTTCTGACCCATAGCAACCCTGTATAGGGTTTCTGAGAAGTGGCTGGAAAGCTTGAACTGCCAACATGTGCTTCAAACCGACCTTCCGGTCTACCGCATGAACCCACAGCAACACACCAGGATTGCATTGCAACTCACAACTACACTATATAGGATTTCCAAGAAGCAGTTGGTGGGTTTGAACCACAGACCTTTCAATTCAAAATGACCTTGCAGTCCAGTGCTTATCCTACAGTGCCACATCAGGACTCTAGCCTATGAATAATCCACCACCACCACCACCACTGCCCACCACGGGTAACCATCATAGAATGTTTAACTTTTTACAACAGTGGACTCATACATACAATCTTTGATCTTTTGTGACTGGCTAATTTCATTCAGCCTGATGACTCCTCCACTGAGTCCTGGTGTGGCACTGAAGGACATACACAGGTTCATTCATGTTGTGAGGTGTTGTGCAAATTCATTGATATTCTTCAAGATTACATAGTATTCTGTTATGTGTATGTTCCAAAGTTTAACCATTCTTTTGTTGATGGGCATTAGTAGTGTAGTGGGTTACCAGCTGGGTCTGTAGTTTGAATCTACCAGCCACTTTGAGGGAGAAAGGTGAGCTTTTCTGCACCCATAAATATTTACAGCCCTGGAAATCCTATACAGGGTAACTATGAGTCAGAATTGATTCCACAGCACACCACCACCACCACCACCACATCTTTTTGATGTATCTCATGTAGACAGCATATTGAAGGGTCCTGTTTTCTTATCTACTCTGCGACTCTCTGTCTCTTGACAGATGCATTTAATCCATTATGTGTAATTATCAATAGGTATGGATTGATTGCTATCATTTTGCTGTGCTTTTTTGTGGTGCTGCTGCTGAACCGATTTTTGCAGTAAGTGTCTCATTCCATTTCATTGAGTTTCTTTCTCTTTTTCACTGATCTTCTACTTTAACAAGCATGAAGTCCTTTTACACAGATTGGTCTCTCATTTCCAAAGCACATGAGATGTAGTCTTGCCATCTTAACTCTAAAGACCATTCTAGTATACAAAGTTCATTGTGGTATGTAAATTCATTTTGGCTGTTCTTCCAAACATATGTTTCCATTCTTCTATCAGTGTAGGCTCTATTTAATATTCATTGGCAATACCATAATTCAAAGGCATCAATTATTCACTCCTCCTTATTCATTGTCTAGTTTTGACACCTATGTGAGGCAATTAAAAATACTATGACTTTGGTGAGGCACACCTTAGTTTTCAAAATAACATATTTTCTTTTTAACACTTTAAAAAGTACTTTTGATACAGCATATTAGATCTAATGTCTAATATGTTGCATTAAATTTTAAATTTTAAATAAATATAATTTCCTCAAGGAGATTATTTATATGGTAGAGATAATATAGGTTTAGGAACTGAAAAACAACAACCAAAATTCTGTATTTAACTATGGTTTGTAATATATTCTTTTCATTTCTTTATTTGTGAAATCCTTTTCTGCATAAATTTAAA
This sequence comes from Chrysochloris asiatica, assembly GCF_000296735.1. NCBI lineage: Eukaryota > Metazoa > Chordata > Mammalia > Afrosoricida > Chrysochloridae > Chrysochloris > Chrysochloris asiatica. The sequence continues at coordinate 2,338,988 of NW_006408816.1, forward strand.
ATTTGTGGTTCAGTGGTAGAATCCTTGTACTCTGGGTTTCATTCCTTCCCAGTGTTCCTCATGTACAACCACCACTCCTCTATCAGTGGGTGTTGCTGTAATGTTGATCAGGTTTCAGACTAAGATGGAATAGTAAGAAAGACCTAGTAATATACTTCTGAAAATCAATCTTTGAAAACCTTAGGGATCACAATATTCTGGTCTGCAATCTGGTCATGTGCATAGTTTAGACTATGCTTCAATTTGTTACATTTTGCATGGGATTTTTATGAATTGGATGTCAACATGACAGCAGCTAATAACACAGATAACAAATCAAGAGTAATGAGAAATTTATTAATGATAAACAATAATGTGTTTCATAGGCATAATGTTTACAGCTGCTTTAATCCTACTTGAAGCAAATAATCTCATACATTTTTTAGCAAAGTTGATACTTGATAGAGTACTAGGGTTTTGCAAACAGTTAACATGCACAGCTGCTAACTGAAAGACTGGACACGCAAGTCCACTCAGAGCTGTCCCAAGAGGACTAGAATCCTGTTTATAAATATTGTTGTTGTTTTAGGTGCCATCGAGTTGGTATTGAATCATAGCGACCCAATGCACAAAGAACGAAACACTGCCCGATCCTGGGCCATCCTCACAATTGTTGCCACACTTGAGACCATTGATGTTGCTACATGACCAATCCATCTTGCTGGGGGTCTTCCTCTTTTTCTCTGACCCTCTACCTTACCAAATATGATATCCTTCTCCAGTGAGTGTTCTCTCCTGACATATGTCTCAAGTATGAGAGACAAAGTTTGGCCATCCTGGCCTCCAAGGAGCACTCTGACTGCACTTCTTCCAATGCAGATCTGTTAATTTTTGGCAT
>NW_006408816.1:2340429-2348211 GCF_000296735.1 Chrysochloris asiatica
ATTCGTTGTTCCCATGTTCTGTTAAAACAACTGCCTCTTGGATCATGTACAGATACCTCACAACTAAGTGTTCTGAAATACTCATACTTCACAATGTTGTCCATAGCTTGTCATGATCCACACAATTGAAAGCCTATCTGTACTCAATAAAATACACGTAAACATCTTTATGAGACCCTCTACTTTCAGCCAAGATCCATCAGACACCAGTAATGACATCCCGTATTTCACGGCTTCTTCCAAATTCAGCTTGAGCCTGTAGATATTCTCTGTCAATGTATGCTTGCAGCATTTCTGTATTACCTTTACTAAAACTTTACTCTTACAGGATATCAAAGATATTGTCCAACAATTTATGTATTCCGTTGGGTCACCTGTCTTCGGAATGAGTACAAATACAGATCTTTTCCAATCTGTCGACCAGATAGCAGTCTTCAAAATTTCTTGACAGAGATGAGTGAGTGCCTCCTTTGCTGCCTCATTTTCTTGAAAGATTTCAATTTTTATTCCATCAATTCCAGGTGCCTTGTTCTTTGTTATTGATCATATGTTACCTCTTTAAAAGGTTGAACATCAACCATTTCCTTTTGGCACGTGACTCTGTGTATTCCTTCCATCTTCTTTTGATGTTTTCTGCATCATTCAATAATTTGCCCAGAGAATCTTTCAACAACAAAAGTCAAGGCTTGAATTTTTTCTTCAGTCTCTCCAGCTTGAGAAAATGCTGAGCATGTTATTCCTTTTTGGTTTTCTAGCTCCAGATTTTTTTCCCATTTTGCTGTGATAATTGGCTTTATCTTCTCAAGCTGATCTGTGAAATTTCCTGTTCAGCTCTTGGACTTCCTCATTTCTTCCATTTGCTTTAGTGTCTCTATGCTGGAGAGCAAGTTTCAGTGCCTCTTTTCACATCCATTTTGACCCTTTCCTTCTTTCTTATCTTCTTAATGACTTTTTACTTTCTTCCTGTATGATATTCTTGATGTTATACCACAACTCTTCTGTATTCAGTCTTTAGTGTTTAATATATCAAATCTGTTCTTCAGATGATCTCTAAATTCAGGTGGGATATATTCAAGGCCATATTTTGGCTCTCATGGACTCCTTTTCATTTTCTTCAGCTTCAGTCTGAATTTGCATATGAGCAATTGAGGGTCTGTCTCACAATCTGCCCCTGGCCTTGTTTTGACTGGTGATATGGAGCTTTTCCATTGTCTCTTTCCACAGATGTAGTCAATTTGATTTCTATGTATTCCATCTGGCAAGGTCCATGTGTACAATCGTCTCTTACGCTGTCTAAAGAAGGTATTTGAAATGAACTAATCATTGATTTTGCAGAATTCTATCATGCATTCTCCAGCATCATTTCTATCACCAAGGCCATATTTTCCAACTACTGATCCTTCCTCTTTGCTCCCAACCTTTGCATTCCAATCATCAGTAATGATCAATACATCTTGACTGCATTTTTTTTTTATCAACTTCAGATTGAAGAATTTGATAGAATTCTTCTATTTCATCCTCACTGGCTTTAGTGGTTGGTGCATAAATTTGAATAATAGTGGTATTAACTAGTCTTCCCTTTAGGCGTATGGATATTTTTCTGTCACAGACAGCATTGTATCTCATGACTGATCTGAATATTTTCTTTTTGAGAATGAATGCAATACCATTCTTCTTCAATTTGTCATTCTAGGGTTAGTAAACCAAAATGGCTAATACCAGTCCATTTAAACTCACTAATAACTAAGATATATATGTTTATGCATTCCATTTAACTTTTGACAATTTCTAATTTTGAAATTTTACTGGTGGCATAGCTTCCAGAATCACAGCAACTCACAAATCACCACAGTATGACAACCTTACAGATGAGTGTTGGTGAAAATGCCATAGAGAACAATTATATTATGATACATATGAGTTAATCATGATTCAGAATAGAATGCAATTAAGTAGATGCTCAAAAACTTTAATCGCTATATTTCAATGAATCTCAGCTACTTCTTTGTTGCCACCACAAATCTGTCAGTTTGTTGAACTGTGGTGGATTGTTTGTTGCTGTGATTCTGAAAGCTATGCCATGGGCATTTCAAATACCAGCAGGCTCACTCACTGTGGACAGGTTTCAGATGAGCTTCCAGTTGATCACATACTAGGAAGAAGGAAAGATAGACCATTCTGAATATTTAGTCACTGAAAATCTTATTAATAGCAGTGGAACACTGTCAGATTAGTGTCGGAAGATAAACCCCTCAGGTTGGAAGATACTCAAAATGTGACAGGGGAGGAACTGCTTCCTCAAATAAGAGATGACCATGAATATAAAGATCTCAGGAACCTCATTTGCTGACGGGGAACAACACAAAATGAAGAGAAACAACTGTAATTATTCAATAATAATCAGAACATGAGTTGTATGAATTATGAATCTAGGAAAATTGGAGATTGTGAAAAATGAAAAGGAATTCATGGACATCAATATCCTAGACATTAGTGAGCTGAAATGGACTGGTATTGGCTATTTTGAATCTGACAATCACATTGTTTACAATGCCTTGAATGACAAATTGAAGAGGAATATAATCACATTTATCATCAAAAAGAACATATCAAGATCTGCCATGAAGTACAACACTGTGATAGAATGATATCCACATGCCTACAGGGAAGATCAGTTAATACCACTATTATTCAAACGTTTGCACCAACCACTAAAGCCAGTGATGATGAAATGGAAAAATTCTACCAACCTCTTCAGTCTGAAATTGATCAAACATGCCATCAAGATGCACTGATAATCATTGATATTTAGAATGCAAACTTTGGAAACAAAGAAGAAGTAGCTAGAAAATATGACTTTGAGTGTAGAAAAGGTGCTGGAAATTGCATGATAAAATTTTTGCAAATACATTTTTTAAATTACATAAAATATGAAAATAAACATGGACCTGACCAGATGGAATACTCAGAAATCAAACTGACTACATCTGTGGAAAGACATGGTGGAAAAGTTCCAGATCATCAGCCAAAACAAGGTCAGGGGTAGATTGTGGAACAGATCACCATTGCTCAGATCCAAATTCAGGCCGAACCTGAAGAAAATGAAAACAAGTCCACGAGAGGTAAAATATGACTTTGGATATCCCACCTGAATTTAGAGATCATATAAAGAACAAATTAGATTCACTAGACACTGAAGACCAAAGACCAGAAGAGTTGTGGGATGACATTAAGAACATCATACAGGAAGAAAGCATTAGGTCATTAAGAGGAAAAGAGAGAAGGAAAAGACTAAAATGGATGTCAAAATAAACTCTGAAACTTGCTCTCCAGTGTAGAGATACTAAAACAAATGGAAGAAAAAAGGAGGTACAAGAGCTGAACAGAAACTTTCAGAGTTCAACTCCAGAAGACACAGTCAAACGTTATAATGAAATATGCAAAGACCTGGAATTAGAACACCAAGAGGGAAAAACGTGTTCAGCATTTCTCAAGCTGAAGGAACTGAAGAAAAAAATCAAGCCTTGACTTGCAGTATTAAAGAATTAATTCTCTGGGCAAATTATTGAATTATGCAGAAAGCATCAAAAGAAGATGGAATAAAAACACAGTCACACTACTAAAAAGAAAAGGTCAATGTTCAACAATTTCAAGAGGTAGCATGTGATCAAGAGCCAATGATTCTGAAGGAAGAATTCCAAGGTGCATTGAAGGCATTGGCAAAGAACTATGCTCTGGGAATTGATTGAATACAAATTGAAATCTTTCAACAAACCAGTATGGCATTAGAGACACTCACTTATCTGTGACAAGAAATTTGGAAGACAACTACCTGGCAAACTGACTGGAACAGATCCATATTTGTGCCCATTCCAAAGAGAAGTGACCCAATAGAATGTTGAAATCATCAGAGAGTGTAAGTGGTATCCCATGTGAGTAAAGTTTTACTAATGGTAATACAAAAAGGCTGCAAACATACATTGATAGAGAACTTTCAGAGGTTCAAGCCAGTTCCAGAAGTCGTCGTGGAACGAGGGATATCACTGCTGATGTCAGATGTATCTTGGCTGAATGCAAAGAATACAAGAACAATGTTTACCTGTCCTTTATTGACTATGCAAAGGCTTTTGATTGTGTGGATAATGAAAACTATGGACAACATTGCAAATTCAGAGTCTTCCAGAACCTGTACATAGACGAAGATACAATTGTTCAAATAGAGCAAGGGTACAATGAATCATTTAAAACTAGGAAAAATGTGTGCTAGGGATGTATGCATTCTTTCATCATACTTATTCAATCTGTATGCTGAGCAAATAATCCAAGAAGCTGGATTATATGAAGAAAAATGTGGCATCAGGTTTGGAGGAAGATTCATTAACAACTTGTGATATGCCGATGATACAAACTTGCTTGCTGATAGAGAAGAGGACTTAAGAAATCCCTGATGAAGTTCTATGAACACTGTCTTCGGAATAGGTTGCATCTCAACATAAAGAAAATCAAAATCCTCACCACTGGGCAAATAAACAATATCCTTATCAGTGGAAAAAAAAAAACTGAAGTTGTCAAAGACTTCAGTTTGTTCAGATCAACCATTAACACTCATGGACGTAGCAGTGAAGAAATCAAAAGACATATTGAATTAGGAAAATCTGCTTCACAACTTCTTTTTAAAGTATTGAAGAGCAAAGATATCAGTTTGAGGTCTAAGGTGTGCCTGACAAGTCATAGTAATTTCAACAACCTCATACACATTTGAAAAATGGACAGTGAATTAGGAAGACTGTAGAAAAATTGATGTATTTGAGTTATGGTGTTGGAGGAGAACATTAAAAGTACCATGGACTGCCTAAGGAACAACTAAATCTGTGGTGGAAGAAGTACAGCCAGAGTGCTCCTTGGAAGCCAGGATGACCAAACTTTGTCATATTTGGACATATTATCAGGAGGAACCATTAACTGAAGAACGATGTAATGTTTGATTAAGTGGTCGGTCAGAGAAAAAGAGGAAGGCCCCTAACAAGATGGATTGGCACAGTGGCAGCAGCGATGTGCTCAGGCATAGCAATGATTGTGAGGTTGGCACAGGACCTGGCAGTGTTTCATTCTGTTGGGCATAGGTTCACTATGAGTCAGTACCACCTCTTTGATACTTAACAACAACAACAACTGCAATACTGTGTTGTTGTTGTTAGTTGCCATCTAGTTTATACTGACTTATAGTGACCTTAGGAGCAACAGAACCAAACACTGCCAGGTCCTGTGTCAACCTCACGATCATTGCTATGCTTAAACATTTTCTATTTTATTGGATTTGCTGCATACAGGCATACCTCAGAGATGTTGTGGGTTTGATACTAGAACACTGAAATTAAGTGAATACCACACAAACAAAAAATCAATTACACAAGAGTTTTAGTTTCCCATTATATAGAAAAGTTATGTTTACATTATATATCATTATAAAAAAATTTTGAGAATTACTAAAATGTGATGCAGAGGTACAATGAAAAATGGTTCTGGTAGACTTGCTTGACTCAGAGTTTCCACAAACTTTCATATGTAAAAGGAACAATATCTGTGAAATCCAATAAAGCTAAGCAAAATGAAAGAAGGCATGCCTATACTTGAAGCCTATTATGTGTCTAGAATTTTTTACATGAGCATTTTTAAGGACATATTAAAAAAGCCAGCACCCACAAAATAAAACTGTTCTTGTCAAGTTGATTCCAACTTATGGTGCCTCCATTTTTGTAAGAGTAGAATCCTACTCTCTAAGGTTTCCAATGTCTTCTTTTTCACAAGTGCATTGCCAGACCTTTTTTCTGAAGTATTCCTGGGTGCAATTGATCAGGCAACCTTTTTTGATAGCTGTCAAGAATTTTGATTGTTTCTATCACCCAGTGACTCCAAAAATGCCTATACTATGTTTTAATTTTTTTTTTAATTAAAAGAAAAAAAATTAAAAATACAATAAGTATGTAAATAGAACATTTCTTGGGAATTTTTGCAATGATTTCTCAATAGTAAAACATTCATTCACATCAAATCATAACCTGGGTTTCCGAACATTGGGACACTGTCTGATACAAGATGAAGACTAGGTATGGACGAAGGGACAGGACAATTTAAGACTGAGCTAGGGATGGAGGTAAGGGAGAATTACTATTAAAAAAAAAAGTAGTTTCCACAGCTCACCAGTCAGTGTTTTACAGTACTGGCTTGTGTGTTATCTGTGATGCTGGAAGCTATGAAAGTGTTATTTTAAATACCAGCAAAGTCACCTATGATGTACAGGTTTCAGTGGCACTTCAGACTAAGAGAGACTAGGAAGATGAAGAGATAGACCATTTCATAATGTTTAGCCACTGAAACCCTTATGAATCGTAGCAGAACATTGTCTGATATATTTCAAGAACATGAGTTTCTCAGGTTGGACTGAACTCAAAATAACACTGGGGAAGAGCTCCTCTCAAAGTAATGATGTAGAAGGAGCACAGCTGAAATAAGAAACAGCTACAATTATCCATGAATAATCAAAACTTGGAATATATGAAGTACGAATCTAGGAAATTTGGATAGCATCAAAAATGAAAGGAAGACATGAAGCTCAATAGCATAGGCATTGTTGTTGTTGTTGTTAAGTGCCGTCAAGTCGGTTCCGACCCATAGCGACCCTGAACAGGGTTTCTGAGGCTGTAAATCTTTACGGGAGTAGAAAGCCTCATCTTTCTCCTGCGGAGCAGCTGGTAGTTTCGAACCACTGACCTTAAGGTTTGCAGCCCGATTCATAACCACTACGCTACCAGAGCTCCTTGCTGAAAAGGCTGGTATTGGACTTTTTGAATCAGATAATCCTATGGTATAATATGCTATAAATGACAAACTGAATAGAAATGTTATAGCATTCATTACCAAAAAAGAACTTCAAGATCTAACTTAAGGTACAATACTGTCTGTGATAAGATACTATCACAGTAACTAGGAAACATAGGGAAAAAAATAGGACACAGTAACTAGGAAAACAGTTAATATCATTGTTTTTCAAATTTACATAACAATCACTAAATCCTGTTATGATGAAATTGAAGAATACTACCAAATTCATCAGTTGGAACTGATCAAATATGAAATCCATATGCAAGTTGGACATAAAGGGGATTGATAGTTGGAAAATATGACTTGGGTGAAAGAAAAGCTACTGTAGATCCCAAAATAGAATTTTGAGACACCAATGACTTATAAATTGCAAATGCATTTTTCAGCAACATTATTGTTGTTGCTAGGTTTCATTGAGTTGGTTTTGACTCACAGTGGCCTTATGCACAATAGAATGAAACAGTGGCCTGTGCTACACCATCCTCACAAGACTTGCTCTGCTTGAGACCATTGCTGCTGTCACTTTGCCAATACATCTTTCTGGAGTTTCTCATTTCACTGACCTTCCACTTTACCAAGAATGATGTCCTTATTCAGGGACTGGTCCCTCCTGACAATATGTGTGAAGTATGAGAAATGAAGTCTCATTATTCAACTTCTCAGAAACATTCTGGATGTATTTCTTTGAACACAGATTTGCTTGTTATATTGCCAGTCAATGGTACTTTTAATATTCTTCTCCAACACCACAATTCAAATACATTAATACAGTCTTATTTATTCATCGTACAACTTTCACATGCATAGGAGACTATTGAAAATCCCATGGCACCCCTTGGATCAGGCACAGCTAAATGCTCAAACTGACATCTTTGCTCTTGAATACTTTGATGAGGTCTT
>NW_006408816.1:2353799-2355040 GCF_000296735.1 Chrysochloris asiatica
CCTTGTTTTGTTTGTTTCAGTTATTTCAGCTTGTGAAATACTGAGTGTGATCTTCTCTGTTGGTTTTCTAACTCCAGGTCTTTGTACATTTCATTACAATACTTGACTTTGTCTTTGTGAGTTGGCTTCTGAAATGTTCTGGTCAACTCTTTTACCTCCTCATTTCTTCCATTTGCTTGAGCATATGTACATTTGAGAGCATGTTCTGGAGTTTCTTACAGCACGTATTGTGAACTTTTTTCTCTCTCTTGTCTTGTTAATGACCTTTTGTTTTCTTCTTGAAACATGATGAATAGCACCAGAATATTGTGAGATATAGTGTTCTTGATGTCATCCACAACTCTTCTAGTCTTCAATTATTAGTATCTATTATATCAAACCTGTTCTTGAATTGATCTCTAAAATCCAGTGAAATATGTTCAATGAAATATTTTGGGTCTCATGGACCTGTTTCAATTTTCTTCAGCTTCATCCTGAACTTGAATATGAGCAATCTATGCTCTGTTTCATCACAGTATGCCCCTGGCCTTGTTTTGACTGATGATATTGAGCTTTTCCACTGTCTCTTTCCACAGACATAGAAAATTTTATATCTGTGTATCTCGTCTGGTGACGTTCATGTGTATACTCATCTTTTATATTGTTTACAAAGATACCTGCGATGAATAAGTTGTTAGTATTGCAAAATTCTATCATGTTATCTCTAGCATTGTTCCTGTCACCATGACCATACTGTTGAACCTTCTCGTGTGTTTCTAACTTTTGTATCTCAATCACCAATAATTGTTGGTGCATCTTAATTGTATGTTTGGCTAATTTCAGACTGAAGAAGTCAGTAGAATTCTTCAATTTCATTATCACTGGCTTTAGTGTTTGGAGTGTAAACTTGAATAATAGTGGTATTAATGGTCTTTCTCATAGGCATATAGAGAGTATCCTACCACAGACAACATTATCCTTCAAGATAGATGTGGAAATATTCTTTGTGATGATGAATGTGACACTATTCCTCTTCAATTTTTCAATACAGCATATTAAACCATATTATATTCAGTTTTTAAATGGCCAATACCAGTCCATTTCAGCCCACTAAAGCCTCGAATATTGATCTTTATCCATTCATCTTATTATAGATTCCTATTTTTCTAGATTTCTGTAATACATACCATGTTTCAATGTGAATGGATATGTATTGATATTTCTCCTCATTTAAGTTATTCCCCATAAGCAAATAAGTTCCT
>NW_006408816.1:2355305-2372468 GCF_000296735.1 Chrysochloris asiatica
AGTTTGAGCCACAGGTTTGGCAGTTCAAACCCATCAGCTGTTCCTTGGAAACACTATATATTGTCACTGTGAGTCTGACTCAACAGCACTTAACAACAACAACAACAAAAACAACATCCTTCTTCCTAACCTGTGTTAATTTGGAATCTCAGCTGAAATCTGTCCATGATGGTTGTCCCAACTGTTAATTAAAATATTGGTGGCAATCACCACAGTATAACAGTGACTGACAAGTCAACAACATATATGATGATAATACACTTGGGTCTCACCAGATAGAACACAAATTGACTGAATCTTGTATGGAGACAATGGAGAAGATCACTGTCATCAAACAAAACAAGACTAGGGCCAACTGTGAGAATGACCAACAATTACTAATATGAAAATTTGTACTGAAAGTGAAGAAAATTATAAGTTCATCAGAGTCAAAATATGATCTTGAACATATTTTGTCTGAATTTAGAGACCATTTCAAGAGAAGATTTGATGCATTAGGCACTATTGACTGAAGACCAGAAAAGTTTGGGGATTATATCAATAACATTATACAAGAAAACAAAACAAAACAAAAGGCATTAAAAAGAAAGGAAGAAAAGACAAAAAAACAAAATAGATGCCAGAAGAGATTCTGAAACAAGTCTCTGTCATAAAGATGCTAAAGTAATTGGGAGAAATTAGGAAGTCAAAGAGTTGAACAGAAAATTTCAAAAGGCAGCTCAAGAATACAAAATCAAGTAATATACTGAATTGTGCAATGACCAGAAATTAAAAAACAAATAATGAAGAAGACACTCAGCATTTTTCATGTTGAAAAAAACTGAAGAAACAATTCAAGCCTAATTTTGCAATATTTAAGGATTCTATGAACAAAATGGAGTCCTGGTGTGCGTTATGGGTTAATGCACTGGACTGTAAAGTCAGTTTGAACCACAAGGTCTGTGATTCAAGCTCATCAGCCACTTCTTGAAAACCCCATACAGGGCTGCTATGGGTCAGAACCGACTTGACAGCACTTAAAAACAACAACAATATGGACAAAACATTGAATAATGCAGTAAGCATCAAAAGAAGATGAAACTATACACTGAGTCACTGTACCAAAAATAAATCATGAATGTTCAACCATTTCAAGAGGTTGCATAGGATTTAGAACCAATGGTACAGAAAGAAGCACTGAAGTCATTGGTGAAAATGAGACTGCAGGAACTGACAGAATGTGAATTGAAATATTTTAACAAACTGTTGAAATACTAGAGAGGTTCACTCATATGTCATGAAATTTGGAAGACATATACATGGCCAACCTATTGGAAGAGATCAATATGTGTGACCACTTCAAAAAGAGGTGACCCAGCCAAATGTAGAAATCATTGCATAATATAATTATTACGGCATGCAATTAAAATTTTGCTGAAGATAATTTAAAAAATGGGTGAAACTGTATATTGGCAGGTAACTGTCAGTAATTGAATACAGATTCAAAAGAGGACATGGGGTGAAGGTTATAGTTGGTGATGTAAAATGGATCTTAGCTGAAAGTAGGGAATTCCAGAAAAATGTTTACTTGTGCTTTATGACTATGCAAAGCTGGACGACAAATAAGGAAGACCGCAGAAGACTCCATACATTTGAATTGTGGTATTGGCGAAGGTTATTCATAGTATGATGAACAGCCAAAACAAGCAATTCTAGTTTTTAAAAAAATATAGCCAGATTTTCACTTAGTAGTGACGATGTTGAAACTTCATCTTTCATACATTGCACATTCTATTATGGGATGAGTACCTTGAAAAGGACATCATTCTTAGAAAAATGGAGGATCATTAAAAATTGGAAGACCTTTAATGAGACGAATTCACACAGTATTGCAACAATGGGCTCAAATACAATGATTGTGAGGATGCTGCTGCACCAGGAAGTGGGTTGTGGTTTTTTTTCTGTAGTGCATAGAATCCTTATGAGTTACAACTGACTCAAGACTTCCTAACAGTAACAATGACAACAGTAACAAAATGTAGTTTAACCAAGTATTTTATGACATATGCACTTAGAAACAACCTTGGATTTTTCATGTTTGAAGTGATGGAACACTGTGGCTTGAAGTTCTTAAAGTTATTTCTGAAATTTAAAGTCACTCAACACAAACAATTTAGAAGTTAAAGTTATAAATCTATTTAAATATTGAGCACTTTCTCAAATACAGGAGTCAGCTATAGGATTAACAAGTTTCTCAAGACTATAAAAATAAACAAGTAATCAGCAGTAATAGAGGGAAAGAATAATGTAACTATACAAAATCCAAGAAGACTTCCTGTTCTCTTTCAATCACGGAAATAAGTGCATCCTTTAATTTTAAAACAAAGGGTATTAGATGCATGGCTTTTATATAATTGGCAGAGTTCTTTTCCTGTACAAGCTTTGTAGTTTTCAATATGTATATTTTTCATTCTTTGTTTTCATTTGTCTTACCCAGAAATGTGTTTGGAGTATCCCTTTAATTTCACACTTCATTTCTGTGGGAGTTCCAAGGCAAATGTGTTTGTTTTTCCTATTGCCCTCAGTGATATTTTTGTCCTCTGTAAATTATTCTTAATTTAGTTTCTGAAATTTGTCATGACCCTTCATCTTTTCTAGAGTGATCCAGAATATCTCAGATATTTCCATTTCCCTTTAGGCAAACACCTTTATAGAGGATGAGGATTCATCATACTTCTCTGATCTTGTCAATGGAGAAAAGATTGACGTTGTCAAGGACTTCATTCTTCTTAGATCACCTATCAACACTCATGAAAGCAGCAATCAAGAAATCAAACGAAGTATTGCATTGGGCAAATATGCTGCACAAGACATTTTTAAAGTGTTGAAGAGCAAAGATTTCAGCTTGAGGACTAAGGTGCACCTGACCCAAGCCATGGTATTTTCAGTAACCTCATATGCATGCGAAAGTTAGACAGTGCATAAGGAAGATTGTAGAATAATTGATGCTTTTGAGTTATTGTGTTGGAGGAGAATATTGAAAGTGCCATGGGCTGCCAAATGAACCAACAGATCCGTTTTGGAAGAAGCGCAGCCAGAGTGCTCCTTGGAAGCCTAGATGGTCAAACTTCGTCTCTCATACTTCAAACATATTTTCAGGAGGGAACGGTCACTGGAGAAGGACATCATGTTTGGTAAGGTGGAGGGTCAGAGAAGACGAGGAAGACCCCAATGAGATGAATTGGCGAAGTGGCAGCATTGATGGACTCAAGCGTGACAACAGTAGTGAGATTGGCCCAGGATTGGGCAGTGTTTCATTCTGCTGTGCATAGAGTCGCTATGAGTTGGTAACAACTCGATGGCACCTAACAACAACAACAATTGTGCTCATGAGTGATCTGTACATAGACCAAGAGGCAGTTGTTCAAACAGAGCAAGGGAACACTGAATGGTTTAAAATTAGGGAAGGTATGCGCCATGGTTGTATTATTTTACATATTCAATATTTATTTTGAACAAATAATCAGAGAAGATGAATTATATGAAGAAAACATGACATCAGGAATTGAAGAAGACTCATTAGCAATCTGCAATATGCACATAATATCACCTTACTTGCTGAAAGCGAAGAGGACTGAAAATGCTTAGTGATGAAGATTGAAACGTTTCTATTTACATTCCATGAACACCTGAAGCCATGTTTTTCACTAATGTCTTCAATGCAGTTTGGACTTCTTCCTTCAATAACATTTGTTCTTAATCATATTTCACCTCCTGAAATGGTTGCGTGCCAACAATTCTTTTTAGTACATGATTTCTGTGTACTCCTTTCATCTTCTTTTGATGCTTTCTGAATTGTTCTTTATTTTGCCCATAGAATCTTGCAATATTTCAAATCAAGGTTTTTATTTGTTTTTAGTTCTTTCTGCTTCAGTAATGCTTTTAGGGTGCTCTTTTCTTTTGGTTTTCTAGTCCCAGGTCTTTGCACATTTCATTATGATTCTTGACTTTATCTTCTCAAGCTACTCTTTGAAATTTTCTTCTTAATTCCTTTATTTCATTTTTTCTTCCATTGGCTTTAGCTTTTCTATTCTTAAGACCAACATTCATAAAGAAACCAAATGGTCATTAAAAAGACAATAATGAAATGTAAGATTAAAATGGATGTCAGAAGAGACTCTGAAATTTCTCTTAAGCATAGAAAAATATTACAAGACCAATGATGGATTCACTGCAAATACCTCTTATCAACAACATAAATGTTAACTATACACATGAAAAACTCTAGGGGAAGAAGATAAGATAAGAACGTCTGTACAGCTTACAGGATATCTTTCTCCAACTAGGTGAGGAGATTATGAGTCAGAAAGCTCCAAAGATTTCAACACTTACAGCTAAAGCGTTTTTGGTTTTTTATTTAGAATTAGCAGATTTTTCATGCAATTTTGCAGGGTAAATTAAGCTGGCAGGATCAAAATAGCTTAAAAATCTGTTTGTTGTCAGAAGAGATTCTGAAACTTGCGCTCTAGCATAGAGATGCTAAATCAAATGTAAGATGTGAGGAGGTACAAGAGCCAAAAAGAAATTTTAATAGGACAGCTCAAGAAGACAAAGTCAAGTCATATAATGAAATGTGCAAAAACTTGTAAATAGAAAACCAAAAAGGAAAAACCTGCTGAGTATTTCTCAAGTCAAAAGAACTGACGAAGTAATTCAAGCCTTCGGTTGCAATATTGAAGTATTCTATTGACAATATGGAGTCCTGGTTTGGTTTTGTGGATTAGTAAGCTGGACTTCAAAGTCAATTTTAAAAGCAAAATCAGTAGTTCAAACTCACCAACTGCTCCTTGGATAGACTATTCAAGTTCGCTATGGGTAGGACCCGACTCAACAGTACTTAACAATAACAATAGCAATGGTCAAAATATTGAATGATGCAGAAAGCATCAAAGGAAGATGGAAAGAATAACAGTCATTGTACAAAAAAGAAATGGTTGATGTTCAACCATTGTAAGAGGTAACATATGATTCAGACCCAGTGGTAATGAAGGAAGAAGTTACAGGTTCACTGAAAGCATGGGCAAAAACATGGCTTCAGGAATTAGTGGAATACAAATTGAAATCTATCAACAAACTGATGAAGCACTAGAGGCACTCACTCATCTATGCCATGAAATTTGGAAGACAACGAACTGGACAAATGTCTGGTAGCTATACATATTTGTGTCCATTTCAAAGAGAGGTAAGTAACCCATAGAAATGCAAAAATCATTGAATAATATCACATGCCAGAAAAATTTTGCTGAAAAGAATCCAAAAACAGCTGCAACAGTACATTGACAGGAAATGCCAGAGGTTCAAGCCAGATTCAGATGAGGATGAGGAATACCATTTCAGTGTCAGATGGAACTTGACTGAATGCATAGAATACCAGAAATACATTAATCTGTGCTTTATGGACTATGAGTGTATCATAACAAGTTAGGGATAACATTGTGAAGAATTGGTATTCAATAACACTTAATTGTGCTCATGTACACAGATCATGAGGCAGTCATTAGAAAAGAACAAGGGGATACCAAAGGATTTGAAATCAGGAGTAGTGTCTGTGCCAGGGTTGTATTCTTTCACATTGTATTTATTTATCACATTGTATTTATTCAATCTGTATGCTAAGAAAATAATTCAGAAGCTGGATTATATGAATAAGAATGTGTCATTAGAATTAGAGGAAGAATTGTTAACTTGTAATATGCTGATAATACATCCTCGTTTGCTGAAAGTAAAGAGGACTTGAAATACTTCTGAAGATTAAAGACTACAGTCTTCAGTATGGGTTACATCTCAATGTAAAGAAAACAAATAGCCTCAGCATTGGCCCAATGCATAACATCATGAAAAAATTGGGAAAAAATTAAAGCTGTCAAAGACTTCATTTTGCTTGGATCCACTATCAACATTTATGGAAGCAGCAGTGAGAACATCATGTAGCATAATGCACTAGAAAAATCTGCAAACCACCTCTTTAAAGTGTTCAAAGATGTTAATTTGAGGACTTGCCCCTGACCCAAACCATTTTATCTTCAATAGCCTCACATGCATGATACTGTTGTAAAATGTATAAGGAAGACCATGGAAGAATTGATGCATTTGAGCTACAGAAGAACAAACAAATCTGTGTTGGAAGAAGTATAGCTAGAATGCTCCTTAGGAGCCATTTTGGAAACCCTTCACCTCTCAGTCTTCAGACATGTTATTAAGAGAGACCTGGCGCTGTGGGTTAATGCAATGGATTGCAATGTCAATTTGAACCGCAATGGCGGCAGTTGAAGCTCATCAGCCGCTCCTCAGAAACCCTATACAGTGTCGCTATGGTAGGAACCGACTTGACAGCACTTAACAACAACAGCAACAACAATCCCTGGAGAAAGACATTATGCTTGGTAAAGAGAATGATCAGTGACAAACAGAAAGAAACCCGATGAGATAGACTGACATTGTAACAGAAGCAATGGGCTCAAGCACAGTAACACTTACTAGGCAGTGTTTCATTCTGTTGTGTATAGGGTGGTTATGAGTTGGAACTGACTTGAAGGCACCTAACAATAAGAAGTAATTATGAAAACATATTTGGCAATTCGAATAAATAAAGAAATGTTAGATTAAGTGATTTGGATGAATAGAAATAATACATTAATAATTAAGCACTGGTTACTTCTGTGTTTCACAATACCACTGTTGTTCCCACTTAGCATACTCTATCTCAGTTGAAAGAGCAATAGTACAATGACTATTATAAAACTTAATAATTATGATGAATTAAGGTCTACAAACTCATTATTTTAAAATAAAATTTCTTCATTGACTTAATCACAAAAAATAGGAAATTTTTTATGTAGCAGCTGTGTTGTTAAGTGCTGTTGACTTGATTCCTCCTCATTACATCCAGTTCATAGTGACCCTCTATAGGGTTTCCAAAGAGTGGCTGGTAGGTTTGAACCACCAACCTTGTAGTTCAAATCAACCTTGTGTTTAAGTTCATTATCTTTCAGCCCCCACACCAGACTGCTGCGTAGAAGTGCTAAAATAAAGCACAAGGGGCAACATGGGGTGCCAGAAGATTCTAAGGAGTTTTAAAGGGGTTTTAGATATAAGTGAAAAAGAACTAGATCTGGAATGCAAGAGCATCCCCTAAAGTGAATGGAGGTCAATATCCTTGATGCTTGGTTACTTATCCTTTTGATATATCATTTCAAGTGTCAATTTAAAATATTAATATAAAGCTAGTGCAAAGAATTTAAAATGTAAACATAAAATAGGAAAAAAGACTTTCGAGAGGAAAAACTTGATTGTTTTAACAAGTGCATTTTCCAATAAGCTGTGTTTTAAAAAGTCAGTGACAATGTGTCCATGTGGAAATGAATCACATCTCAACTGGAATCTTTCACATCATGATGATGTATCCAGGATGAGGTTTTCTGAAAGTGTGTCAGTTGAATCCATGACATAAAAGCAATCTCTCTGAAAAATTGCAGTGAGATTGCCTCTGTTTTTATGACAATAACTTTTTTAAATTTAGCTAGTTTTACCCTTTCTCATATTTCTTTTTGAAATATTAAAAAAAAAAACACTAAAGATATTTAAAAACACCAAAATCCAAAGTAATGCATATATATTTAACATGATCATGGAATATTGTTGTTGGTAAGTGCTGTTGAGACATTTCCTACTCATAACCACCCTGTCTAGGGTTTCTGAGGAGCAGATGGTAGATTTGAACTGCTGAATTGCGGCTCTAACTGACTTTGAAATACAGTACATTATTCTGTAGTGCCACAGCAGGACAATCATAGAATAAAAATCTTTAATATGAAGCTGTGACTGAGATTGTAAAAAGTTTCTGAAATGCATGGGGAAAAAAATAAAGATCTAAGTCTTTATTGTCATTAACCCAAATATTTACTTATAATCAAATGATAAAAGGAAAATTAGTAATGAATGTAACTAAGACATTTGAATTTTCTACGTATGCATATGTCTATGTATATGTCTAGTCATTATTGTTGTTGTTTAAGTGCCTTCAAGTTGGTTCAACTCATAGCAACCCTGTATAAAGTTTCAGAGAAGCAGCTGGTGGGTTTAAACTGCTGAACTTGTGGCTCACAGTCTAGTATTAGTCCTTGTCTACTCAATAGAAATTCTTAAATATAAAGAGAAAACAAGCTGTATAAATTCAGATAATGCTTTCTGTATATTATGAAAATAAAATTTGAGTCAAAACAGAACTTTGAACCTACCCAATCTAATATCCCACTCAATTTATTCACTCCTCTTACAAATGTGTATGTGACTGTGCATATATGTCTATGTGTGTGAGAGACAACACACATATCCAAAATTAGACAACTTATCATCACTTTTTGTGTTCTCATGTAGTCTAAGCTGTGATGACTGTTCTTTGATACTATTACATAACATCCCTGGTATCAACATTATCCCATGAAAGAGAATCATACCAAAGAATTCTTCTCAATTATAACTCATGTCATAGGATTTTCCTTCTCAAATTATCCAACGACATAACATGTCATGTGAATAAAAGGCAGGAACTCAAGATTTCATTAACTGTCTCACTGTCATCCATCCCACTTTGTTGGGGACCTAGCATCTTCACATTCTTCTTATTCACTCACTAGCCATGTTAGCTTCCTGGCTAGCTTCCTGACTATTATTCTATCTGCTTCAGCTCCAGGAACTTATCATGCTTTCTGAACTGATCTATTCCAAGAAATCCATATTCTTTATTCCTCCTTTTCTTTTAAGTTTCTACTCAAATCTGACCATATGTATTTTTAAAAATTATTTATTCTGAGTAAATACGTTCCTACTTCTCTACCTTTTATTTATTTGTTTGCTTAGGAACACTGATCTCCATTCATCGTATGGCTAAATATTTTTTATTTATATGTTTAATATCAATGGAAATGTCATATGAATTGGTTTCACCTCATGACAAATTAGGAATTTAGTAACATCAGTAGTGACATCATACTTGGTCATCAAGAGCCTAAATTGTTGAGTTAAGGTAAAGAATTTATATCTTCCACAATTAATATTCTTTTAAAGGGCACATTAACAGACAACAGAAGTCTGAAAAGTAAAGAGCTTTCCTTATTTCAGTCCTGTCTTTCTGAATATTATGTGCTTCCACTACCACCGTTTAGTAAATGTGGTGCTGTGGGCTAATGCACTGGACTAGAAGGTTGGTTTGAACAGTAAGGTCAGTGCTTCAAGCTAACCAGCCACATCTTAAACCCTATACAGGGTCACCATGAGTCGGAACTGACTCCATGGCATTTAACAACAAAAACAACCTCATTTTAAGAGCCGTAGTGGTGCTAGTGTTTGTAGAGTCCTGGTGTGGCACTGTGGGTTAATGTGCCAGACTGAAAAGCCATTTGAACTGCAAAGTGGAGATTCAAGCTCACCAGCTGTTCCTCAGAAACCCTGTACAGGGTCACTACGGGTTGGAACTGACTCGACGGCACTTCACAAGAACAACAAGTGGAGTTAGTGGGTTACATGTTCGGCTGCTAGCTTCAAGGTCATAAGTTCAAATCGACCAGTCTCTCTGAAGGAGACTTTGTGCTTCTATAAAGATTATAACCTGTAAAACCTATACAGGGTTCCTTGAGTCAGAACTGACTCAATGGCATGTACTATTGACAACAATAATTTTATTTTATCAGATAACCCAAGAGTTCTGACCAACCATTCAAGTCAATTGTACTGTCCAAGTATCTGTGTACATTTTAATTTCGGGCTATATAAAGTAAAACAACCAAATCTGAATAAGGTTATAGCACATTTTTGGACACATCAGTGGACTGGTATGCACCTGTCTACTACAGACCATTGAAACAAATATGTTTTTAAACACTGTCATGCAGTTTACTGACTTTCATAGGATTCCTTGCATTTACATTTGTTTGAACTAAACCTGCCATTTTTCTTTCTTTACATTGACTCCTATAAGCAGATAATAAAACAACTAAAAGTTAACAAAGCAACTAGCCAAGATATCAAAACAGTTAATGAATTCAGGCAAATACAAAATAGTTCAAATGAATAATGCAAGTACTACCTTCTACCTGTATTTTCACTCAGTCTACTATAGTTGAGTTTCATATGACTGTGTCAAGTTTATTACATCCTCATACTCAACCAACAAGGGATTACCTCATATGTCTAATCAGTGAGTAAACTAGTCCAAAATCTTGAACATCTGCTTTTTAATGTAAATTTTTAAAAATTACTTTGGTTATGTTTCTCTGATTGTGTAACCTGCAAAAAGGACTGGTGTAAAATTATTAGATAGACTAAACAACTTAAAAGTGAGTTATTGTTGTCATCACTATATTCAGAAAGCATATAAAATGCTTCCAAAAGCTATTTACTTTGTCCTTCATCCTCTCTTACTCTCCATTATTTGAAGATTGTCCTCTAAATGGCAACTTTCCTATATTTTTGAGGTGTCCCTGCTGCTTAAGTGTTCACTGTAAGCAAAAACTTGAAGACTGAAAACGAAGTAGATGTGATCGTTTGCACATGAGGTAGTTCCTGTGTGCTTGAGGTGAGTGGATGCCTAGGAAGTCTGTGTAGTGCCATCTATCCAAGTCTTGAATGAAATCAGAGAAAGTGTCAAACTGTTATGATTGAGGCAATTGATACTTCTGCTGCCTGGGGCTCCTAAGCCAACTAACAATTTGGTCAAGACTTTTGTCAAGTATTGAATTCAAATATATATATATATCTGGTAGTGTAGTGGTTATGAATCGGGCTGCGAACCACAAGGTCAGGAGTACGAAACTACCAGCTGTTCCATGGGAGAAAGATGAGGCAGTCTGCTCCTGTAAAGATTTACAGCCTTGGAAACCCTGTGCAGGGTCACTATGAGTCAGAATCAACTCCACGGCCACAGCACATAACAACAGCAACATATATATATATATATATATATATATATATATATATATAATTTTCAGAACATACTACTATATGAGTTTTAATAAATATATCCATATAGCACACCCTGCCTGTACATGCTTGGTGATTCTGTCAGTTGACATGAATTACTAAAATATTTTAACAGAGATCGAAGAAAACATGGTAGTAAATTTAAGTTATAATCTTTAAATTGAATTAAAGGAAGACTTTCCAGAGAACAAACAAGATGGTGGATTCGGTAGAAGTTCAGTGAGGAGCTCCGTCAGCCACAACAGAGAATACCAGACCAAGCAGGCCAGGGGATCATCCCAGAATTCTGAAGCACATATAAAAAAAATATTTAGAAGGTTGAAAGGCTTACAGCCAGGGGAATTTGGAGCAGAAGCAAGAAATCCATTGTTTTCTAACTCAAGAAGCTCAGCTGCTCCTGAAGCCACCATCTTGGGATGCCTGATAGAACCACAGAGATAAAGGAGTGGACATCCATTTTTTGTATCTGTTAATTGGTCTCTAGCTGTCTGTGCACCTCCATTCTGGTGACTAGAGGGAGTGCCTGAGTGAGTGGACACCTACCTCCTTACCCGGAGGGTTCTACTATGCATGCACACAGATCTCCTCAAAATTAAAGGGACGGTTTCCACTTATAACCAAATGGCAGCGCGAAACAGCCACAGCCAGCACGGAACTATTTATCACTAGAAAAAAGTCCTGGACGGGGGTTGTGGAGCAGGAGAGGCAGACTAAAAAGAAAGCTGGCTGAGAATTAAATCCTGAGTTGTGTCATAATGACAAGAAGTGACATCTTGAAATTTTTCAGGAAAGAAGAGTGAAAAGAAAAGCCCATCTCCTGATCACATCTACCTGGAGGCAATCAGAAAGCATAAAAAAATATCAAAATACACACTCATCTAAGTATTAAGTCCACAGATAACCCCTGAAGATGCCAAAAAAAACAGAAACAGATGACCATATCAGCACATGTCCAGAAATGAAATAAAATAACTGAGGCAAATAAGCTGCAGGTAGACCTACACTCCATACTGGAAGATGGGCAGGCTTTGGAAATGTCTGAAAAGGAATTCAGAAAAATGATTATAAAATGTATCAAAACACTATACAATGGAGTTGAGAAAAATAAGGAAGTCAGGAAAGTGCTACAGAAACAATCAAATAAGATAGATACAGCATTGGAAACAATTCAAAACCTACAGAAAGAGGTCCAAATGATTAATAATAGAATATCAGAAATGGACAATACACTGAAAGGGCAAAGGAGTAGAATTGAAGAGATAGAAGCCAGAACTAGTGAGCTAGAAGATAAATCTCTCAACACTACTAAGATAGAAAAGCAAGCACAAAAAATGATAAAAAATATGAAGAAGGCCTAAGATCCATGTTGGACAACATGGAGAGGAATAACTTAAGAATTATCGGCATTCCAGAACAGGAAGAATCACACAAGTCCACAGAGGAAATTGAAGAGCTTCTGGAAGAAAATTTTCCTAGATAATAAGCATTCAAGAAGCTCAATGAACCCCAGGAAGGATAGCCCTTAAAAGACAATCATCAAGTCATATAATAATCAAACTCTCCAAAATCAAAGATAAGGACAGAATCCTGAAAGCAGCTAGGGAAAAGAGAAGTATAACATAGAAAGGCAAGCAAATTAGATTAAGCATGGATCTCTCAACAGAAACCATGCAGTCAAAAAGGCAATGGGGAGACATATATAAAACCCTGAAAGAAAAAACTGCCAACCAAGAATTCTCTACCCAATCAAATACAATGGTGTCATCAAAACATTCTAGGATTAACAGAAGCTAAGGAGCTCTGGTAGAGTAGTGGTTACAAATTGGGCTGCAAACCGCAAGGTCAGCAGTTTGAAACTACCAGGTGCTCCACAGGAGAAAGATGAGGCTTTCTGCTCCTATAAAGATTTACAGCATTGGAAACCCTGTTCAGGGTAGCTATGGGTCAGAACCGACTTGATGACACTTAACAACAAAGGATTTTGCCAAAGCCAACCCTGTTATGAAAAATATTTTAAAGGAAGTTCTGTGGACTGAGAACCAACAAGAACAGGCAACAACCAGAGAATGACAAATGAGGCAGCAGCACCCTGAACTAAATTGATAAATGGAAGAGTCAAGAACAGAATAAAATTATAAAAACAGAGGATCTGGGAGGTCAATCTATGATCAAAACAGTTACAATGTGAAAGAAGATAATCACAGAGGAACAGAAATCTAGGTGGTGAGAAGGTCAGGTAGATTACAGGTTAAAATAGGCTGTCTTCAATGGAGGGAAGAGTTAATGGAATATAAAATAGAAGTTTTGTAACAAAAACAGGGGAGTGGTTAATCTTACAGTCTACAAACAGAGGACCTAGTACCATCAAGGAAGAAGATCAAAAGCAGAATGTGGGACTTTGTCCAGAGAAGCAGTGATGCCAGAGACAGAGGCAGAGATGGGGTCATGGAGATATGGAGCACCTGAGGACTCTAGATCCATGTGAAGAGTGGGACTAAGAGCTGATGGCCAGGAGGCAGACGTTCAGAATGTGCCCTTTGGAGGTATAAATTATTATATATGCCTGAGTATTAAAAAAAAAACAAAACTAATGTGAATAGAGAGAAATACTGTTAACTTATGGTACATGGAGGGGATCACAATCATTGTAATGTAACAAGGTGTATGATTTGTTAAATATAAAACTGATGAGCTGCCCTGTAAACTTTCACTCAATCCACAATAAAAAAAAAATAAAAAAAAAACTTAAAAAAAGGAAGACTTTCCAGGTTAATTGGACATGAATTTCTAGATTCCAAGTTCCTAAAAGTATGATTGTCCTGTAAGGAATAAGAATCTATCTCCCAGCTCTTGTTTTACAACTCTCTTTCACACATTTTTCAGAGCAGATATATACATCTCACTATTAAATTATTATGGAATTTTGTCCTAGACATGTGGTTGTTGATAGAAACAAAATATTAGAGATTCAGTAAGCCACACTGAGGAGGCTGGCATATATAAAACTATTAATTCAGAAGTTAGAAGGTGTTAAAGGAACACTTAGTAACCTCTTTTAAATGCCGTTGAATTAGTTTCAACCTTTAGTGACCCTCTATAGGGTTTCTGAGGAGTGGCTGGTGAGTCTGAACTGCTGACCCTGCAGTTCAAACTGACATTGTGGTCAAGTTCTTATCCTATAGAGCTACACCAGCTAGATTGTTTTAAAGAAAATACTTTGTGCAGTTGATTGGTTTGATAATATGGATAGATTTTGTTAAAACTTTACAAAATAAAAAATACATGTTAGCAGCAGTGGATCAATGTCAGATCAGTGCCAAAAAATGAAAGCACTCAGAATATGAGTGGGAAGACCTTCCTTCTCAAAGTAGAGTTGACCTTAATGACTTGGATGGAGTTAAACTTTTAGGAATTCACAGATTACATCTTATGAAGAAACAATGGAGAAGTGCAGTATCATCAGTCAAAACAAAGTTAATCAATGATGTTGGAACAGAGCATCAGTTGCTAATATGCAAATTCAGACCTTGAATATATCTCACCTAGATTTAGAGCATCTGACAGACAGATTTGATGCATTAGACACTAATAAAAGAAGTCCAGAAGAGGTGAGGAATGTATTTACTTAGTCCATTATTTCATTGTACTACACCCATACATATGAAGTCCTGGTGTGATGCTGTGGCTTAATGTGCCAGATTGCAAAGCAGTTTGAACTGCAAGATCGGTGGTTCAAGCTCACCACCTGCTCCTCAGAAACCCTATAAAGTGTTGCTAGCAGTCCTGGTGTGGCACTGTGAGTTAATGCGCCAGACTGCAAAGCTGTTTGAACTACAAGGTTGGCAGTTCAAGCTCACCAGCTGCTCCTTGGAAACCCTTGGAAATACAGGGTCGCTATGGGTCAGAACCGACTCGATGACACTTAACAACAACAACAATGGGTGACAACTGACTCAATGGCACATAATGACAACAACAACAATACACACATATGTATACATACATACCCATACATGCATATTTATACAGGCACATCTACACATATGAGGGGGGGAGGGGGGTAGCTTCAAAAATTCAAGGAAAAATCTGATTAAAAGATAATGAAATTTTTCCAAAACATTTTGAAGCTCTTTTTATATGTGTGTGTATGCTTACAGACATAATCCTTAAGATACATAACTAAATAGTATCCATGCTATGAGAGAATTTAACTTACTTATCTAGGTTTGAAGAAAAAATATATTTAGTCTTAAGGTAGCAGTGGTGAAAGAAACCTACAAAAGAATGACTGTAAAGGCAATCAGGCTTTGTTGTTGTTGTTGTTGTTGTTGTTAGGTGCCATTGAGTCTGTGTTCAACTCATAGACACCTTAGAATTAACAAAAAAAACAAGAAGGCCAAGAAAAACAATTCTTAAAAATGTTTCCATTTTTTTTTTGTTCACCATAGTTCTTCTGTACTTATTTGGCATTGGAATTTGAAGGCATTCATATGTGTGGGCATCTCTGGGTACTATTTCAGCAACATTTCCATAAGCAAATAAATATTATGATGATGTTAAAATATGAATTTATTTGTATGGACTAGTAACCAGAAGGTTACTAGCTACTACTTGGAAGCACTATACAGGGCCGCTATGCGTCAGAAACAACTCAATGGCACTTAATAACCAAAACAACATGCATAGACTAGTTAATAAATTATTTGGGGGAACAACATATAGAGTTTTTGTTCACATAAAATTTTAGAAGAATTGGAAGAAGATAGTTACTGAAATATCAAACAGAGATGTTAAGAATGGATTCCTTCAAACATAGCTTTTATCAGGTGTTAAACTCTGTACTAAGTGATTGTTGTTGTTATATGCCATCGAGTTGGTACAGACTCATAGTGACCCTAAGCACAACAGAACAAAACACTGCCCAATCCTGGGCCAACATCATTATTGTTGCCATGCTTGAACCCATAGATGCTGCCATTTTGCCAATCCATCTTGCTGGGGGTCTTCCTCTTTTTCACTGACCCTGCACCCTACCAAACATTATATCCTTCTCCAGCAACTGGTCCCTCCTAAAAATATGTCCAATGTATGAGAAACAAAGTTTGGCCATCCTGGCCTCAAAGGATCTACTCTTATAGATAAAGCCAGTGATAATGAATATGAAAAATTCTACCAACTTCTTCAATCTGAAAATGATCAAATATGCAATCAAGATGCATTGATAATTTCTGGTGACTGGAATGCAGAAGCTAGAAACAAAGAAGGATCACTACTTAAGAAATATGGCCTTAGTGATAGCAATGATGCTGGAGAACACATGACAGACTTTTGTAAGACCAATCACATCCATTGCAAACACTATTTTTCAACAACATAAACAGCAACTATACACATGGATCTCAACTGATGGAATACAAGGGAATCAAATCAACTATATCTATGGAAAGATACAACAGAAAAGATCAATAACAATAGTCAAAACAAGGCCAAGGACTGACTGTGGAGAAGACCATTAATTACTCCTATGCAAATCCAGACTGTGGCTGCAGAAAAGTAAAAACTTTAATTCTGGTGAGGTATACAGGAGAGTCAAAATATGATATTGAGTATATGCCATATGCACTAGAAAAGAATAACAAAAGACTAAAGAAATTCTAGGATGACACCAAAACATCATAAATGACTAAAGCAAACGGTCAATAAAAAGAAATGAAAGAAAGAAAAGACCAAACTGGATGTCAGAAGAGAATCTGAAACTTGCTATTGTATAAAAGGTAAAGCAAAACCAAGTAAAAGATCTGAATAGAAAATTTCAAAGGACAGCACAAGAATACAAAGAAAAGTATTATAATAAAATGTGCAAAGACCTGGAAATATAAAACAAAAAGCTAAGGACACTCTCATACTTCTCAAACTGAAAGAATTGAAGAAAAAAATCAAGTCTCAGATTGCAAAACTAAAGGATTCTATAGGAAAAATACTGAATGACACTGAAAATATCAAAAGAAGGTGGAAGGAAAACATAGAGTCACTATACCTAAAAGAATTTGTCAATGTTCAATCATTTCAAGAGGTACCAAATGATCAAGAACCAATGATATTGAAGGAAGAAGTCCAAGTTGCACTGAAGGCATTGGAGAAAAACAA
>NW_006408816.1:2373848-2374994 GCF_000296735.1 Chrysochloris asiatica
CAGCAGCAACATCAATATGCTCAAACAAATAAAACAATTGTAAAGATGGCCCAGGACTGGGCAGTGATTTGTTCTTTTGTGCTTAGAGTTGCTAAGATTCAGAACTGGCTGGATGATGCCTAACAACAGTATTCTTCTCACCTAATGTTCTTCTCCTCATTTCATATCTTAGTCTTCATTTAATATTGTCATGACCTACCTATCTCATAATTGTTGTGCTATTAAATTTAAAAGATTATGATACTATTACCCAGTGAATGTCTGTCCTGTAGTAGAGTCCTAATGTTGCAGAAATAACTTTATATGCTATCTGAATAACAATGTTTTATAATAGTTACATCAGTGTTTGTTATGGTAACACCATCATAATGCCCTGAAATCTTCTGGTGTGGTCATCAGTTTCCTAACAAGACTGTCTCTTTCTCTTTAGGTTGACTTTAGGAGTCAATACTGTCTAATTTCTGGTTTGGTAATTAAAATTCTTTCAATTCCATTTTGCTGATCCAGATTTTGAATTTTAATTCTTTTCCAACTTTCACTTCTCTTTGGACTATTATTTCTGTGAATACTATATTTTAGTCCATGATCCAAACTGGATGTTTAACAAATACTGGCTATTAAACCAGTGAAATTAATACTTCCAAAAACACTGGAGAAATCAAATGACTATGTAACCCTGACTGCCCAAACAGGATCACAGCATTTGAAATCTGTTACTAAATAGTTATTATAATTAGTATTCATTATGATCCCTGGTGTGGAGCTGTATGACTGCTAACTGGACTGTTAATTGTGCTAACAAAAAGGTCAGGAGTTCAAATTCACCAGCCACTATCAGAAATCCTATACAGAGTCCCTATGAGTCAAAATGAACTAGCTAGCACATAACACTAATGATAACAAAGCTTATCAAATATATTCATCAGCTGTCCCTAATATATAGAAATGGCTCTAATCTAGAGAGCAATCTGTTTCTATAGTTACTGTGGAAGCAACTTCCTTCTACACTAAATCAAATGTCAAAAGAACAATCTTAGATAATGAGTACATGATACCATTATGTTAGCTTTTTATCTTTCATGTGGTCTTTATTTCACATTAGAGTAAAATTCCAATGTATTGTTGTTGTTAGGTGCCATCGAGTCC
>NW_006408816.1:2377135-2382945 GCF_000296735.1 Chrysochloris asiatica
AAACTATGGACAACATTGTGGAGAATGTGTATTAAAATTAGGAAAGGTGAGTGCCAACATTTATTCTTTTACCATATTTATTCATTCTCTATGGTGATCAAATAATTCAATAAGCTGCATTATATTTAGAAATTTTGTGGCATTAGCATTGGAAGAAGACTCATTAACAACCTGTGATATGCAGATGATACAACCTTGATTTCTGAAACTTAAGAGGACTTAAAATACTTACTGAAGAAGATCTAAGACCACAACTTTCAGTACGAGTTGCATCTCATTGTATAAAAAAAACAAAACAAAACCTCTCATGACTGGACTAATAAATTATATCAAGATAAATGGAGAAAATATTGATATTGTTAAAAACTTCATCTTGCTAGGATTAACCATCAGCACTCATGGTAGTAGCAGTCAAGAAATCAAATGACATCTTACATTAGGCAAATCTGCATAAGACCCTTTTAAAGTGTTCAAAAGCAAAGATGTCAATGTGAGGACGAAGGTAAGTCTGACCAAAGCCATATTTTCAATAGTCTCATATGTATGTGATAATTCAACAAAGAATAAAGGAGACCATAGAATAATTGATGTATTGGAATTATAGTATTTAAGGAGAATACTAAAAATACCATGGACAACCAAAAGAACAAACAAATATGTTTTGGAAGAAGTATAGCCTTAATGATCCTTAGAAGCCAAGAAGGCTAGACTTCATCTCTCATACTTTGGACATATTATTAGGTGGGACCATTCCCTGGAGAAGGACATCATGCTTGGTAAAGTTTAGGGTCAGCCCAAAAGAGGAAGGCCCCAACGATATGGATTAGTACAGAGGCAGCAGCAATGGAATCATTATAGCAACAATTGTGAGGTTGGCACCAGACAAGGCAGTGTTTCTTTCTGTTATGCATAAATTTGCTATGAGTTGGGTATGACTCGATGATACCTAACAACAACAACTTTTTTTTTTACTGAAATCTCAAAAATATTCCAGGTGTGTAAGGGACCAGCATATTGTTAAGTAAAAAAGAAAAAAAGAAATGATCAATAAATCAAGACATAGTAAACATAGATGTGAAATAGATAATATAGGTAAATGGGAACAAAATCATACACATAAAAATGTATTCTGATTTATTTCAAATTTATTTTGTAATTAATTTCTGTCCCACTGGATTGGAGCATATTTCTTATAAAAGTATTAGTAATAAAATATGATATGGACTATATTTGAATTTTACCTAGCTTCATGAAAGTATAAGCATTTTGTTTCTATTGAACAATGTTTGGGGAAAAAAAAGCAAATTTTTTCTTTCTAAGTTAAAAATCTTTTCCTTGGGCACAGTTTTGTATTAACTTTTGATTGGCTCTCAGAACCTTTCCCAAGGTTACTTTCTTACAGTTGCAAATTTGTGAAAATCTCATTTCAAGAAACAACCAGAGATATATTGGTTTTATCTATGATCTGGTAATAGAATGTCTAGTTTTACATGCTCAATTTTAATGAAAATGTGGTGGATGTAAAAAGCTTTTCAAACTGTCATCATGGATGTCAAACACATGCAGTCACTGTTTGTATATTAAAATCCTTCCCAACCTGACAGCATGCCTACACAGTTTTTTGGGGGGGTTTTTTGTTGTTTTTTTAAATTAGAGAATTCGTGTCTGTCATTCTTTTTCTTTTTATATCACAAAGTGAGTAATACTTTTAGTTACTCTCAGGTATACCAGTCCTAGACACTAAGTTTTAAAAAATAATCCAATAATCAACAAATTGCTTTTATAAATATTTTCTTTGATCTCTTTCAGATACAATGGCACATTCCATAAAGAGGTAATAGAATGGGCATAGCATCTATGACCAGTATAGTTATGGGACAGTAAAGCAATGAAGGAAGATGCTGTGCCTTCCCTAATTTTGACCAGTACGGGAAAAATCAGGAGGAAAATAGTGAGTTAGAGAGTTTCTATTTCCCACTTCAGGCACAGACCATCTGGGCTGAGATTACTTTGAAAGGCACTTGTGATTACTAACACCAACATTAAGGACCAAAATAAATTCTATAACTTTAGGAAGAAATTGGTGTGCATATTTTACTATTTTAGGGTTTAAGTAAATGATGATAAATTACTATGTTAGGAAGGATAATACAATTGGTCACTATCTAGAAACAGTTACACATTTCTCAGTATTAACTAATAGATTTCTTGATGGCCCTTTAACTACTGAGAGTAAGAAAGTGACAGAAATTATAAAAGAATAATTACATTGATGTGTGGTAAAAATTAAATTTATTCCAGGAAAATGAGTGAGTATTTTTTGATTGCAGAGCATAGAAACCAATCCAATTTTAAATAGTTTAAACCCAAAGGAGAATTTATTGAAAGAATATTGTTATCTTAGAAAATAATTTGATGTTTTTATAAAAATTGGAAAAGGACAGTGCCATATTGATTCATGTGTTTCTCTCTGGAGTGTAGTTCATGGCTTCCTAGAAGCTAGATTAGCATTTTATACAAAAGTCTTAAAATGAAATATTATATATATATATATATATATATATATATATATATATATATACACACATATATATGTATATATATATATAATATCCATTATGTATATACATATACACATGCATATATAAACTAAAGTTGTTAAATAAGTTGTTGAAAGTTAATGAAAATTGGATAAATTAGATTTCAACTGCACTGAACCTGTATTAAACTACAGAAACAAATATGTAATTTGTGAACACAGCAATATTTGAACAACAGAAATTGAAGTAGGAGGTGGATCTAAATTGCACATGCATTATAAAGCAAATACAAGATGCAAAATACGGATTATATAGGGTGTGGAATGGAATAAATCTGAACTGAGTAATCCTGAAAGTACCTATTCACTTGCAGATCATAAACTTCTAGAATTTAGTTTTTGCTGTTACATACCATAGAGTAGGTACCAACTCATAGCAACCTGATTCACAACAGAACTAAACACTGCCTTGTCTAGCACTAATCTCACAATCATTAATAAGTTTAAACCCGTAGTTGATGCCATTGTGCCACTGTGTGTGTGTATATATATATATATATATGTTGTTGTTATGTGCCATTGAGTCAGTACCGACTCATAGTGACCCTATTCACAGCAGAATGAAACACTGCCCAATCCTAAGTCAACCTCACTATTGTTGCCACGCTTGAGTCCATCAATGCTGCCACTTGGCCAATCTATCTCTTAGGGGGTCTTCCTCTTTTTCTCTGACCCTCCACCCTACCAAACATGATATCCATCTCCAGCGACTGGTCCCTTCTGACAATGTGTTCGAAGTATGAGAGATGACGTTTGGCCATCCTGGCCTCCAAGGAGCACTCTGGCTGCACTTCTTCCAACAAAGATCTGTTGGTTCTTTTGGTGGCCCATGGCACTTTCAGTAGTCTCCAACACCATAACTCAAATGCGTCAATTCTTCTACGGTCTTCCTTATTTACTGTCCAGCTTTCGCATTCATATGAGGTTATTGAAAACACTATGGCTTGGGTCAAGTGCACCTTAGTCCTCAAGCTGACATCTTTGCTCTTCAACACTTTAAAAAGGTCTCGTGCCGCAGATTTGCCTAATGCAATATGTCGTTTGATCTCTTGACTGCTGCTTCTGTGAGTGTTGATGGTTGATCCAAGAAGAATGAAGTCCTTGACAACTTCAATCTTTTCTCCATTGATAAAAATGCTGTTTATTGGTCCAGTGGTGAAGTTTTTGTTTTGTTTTGTTTTGTTTTTGCATTGAGATGTAATCCATACTGAAGGCTGTGCTCTTTGATCTTCATCAGTAAATATTTTAAGTCCTCTTCACTTTCAGCAAACAAGGTTGTACATATGTGTACTGCAGTTTGTTCATGAGTCTTCCTCCAATCCTGATGCCACATTTTTCTTCATAGAATCCAGTTCCTTGGATTATTTGCTCAGCATACAAATTGAATAAATATGGTGAAAGAATACAATCTTGTTGCACACCTTTCTTAATTTTAAACCATTCAGTGTTCCCATGTTCTGTTTGAACAACTGCCTCTTGGTCCAGGTACAGATTCCTCGTGAGCACAATTAATTGTTTCAGAATACTCATACTTAAGCAGTGTTGTCCATAGCTTGTCATGATCCACACAAACAAAAGCCTTTGTGTAGTCAATAAAGCATAGGTAAACATCTTTCTGATATTCTCTAGTTGCTGATGTCCAATGGATCCTGCAAGTGAGTTTCGACTCATATTGACCTGTAAAGTGTTTCCGACAAGCAGCTGGTGGGTTTGAACTACTGACCTTGTGGTTTTCAGTCCAGTGCTAATCCTACAGCACCACACACACACAGTGACACTGTGGGCTAATGCACCAGACTGCAAAGCCATTTGAACTGCAAGGTTGTTCAAGCTCACCAGCTGCTCCTCGGAAACCCTTTTCAGGGTCGCTATGGGTCAGAATCGAGTCAACAGCACTTAACAACAACAACATATATATGTCCTAGTGTGGAGCATTAGAATCAGCATTGGACTGCTAACCACATGGTTGGTGGTTCAAACCCACTAGCCACTCCCCAGAAACTCTATGAGGGCTTGCTATGAGTCAGAACGAGGAGCAGTTGGTGGGTTAGAACTGCTGACTTTGCAGTTTACAGTCCAGTGCTGATCCTAAAATGTCAAACCAGGCATCCATACATATATAATTTTTTATATGCAAACAGAATGTCCTAGTAAACATAAAAACTTATGAAGCTGTTCTAAATTTTGTGAACTTTATTATATTTCCAAAAATAAAGTATTTTATACACAATTGTGTCTATAATTATTTTAAGTAACTCAATGAAAGCCAAAAGCAAGCTCACTGCTATAGAATTGTTTCTGCCTCTATAGGACAGAGTAGCACTTCTCCCTGGAATCTCCCAAACTGTACATTTTTATAAAAGCTTACAACCTCATCATTGTCCCTCAGAGTAGCCCTTGGGTTGAAAGCACTGACTTTTTGATCAAGAGACCAATGCTTAATCCACTATATCACCAGGACTCCTTAAGTTATCAAATAGTTATGAAATTACCTAATAAATAAGAAGAATTTCAATATTAGTATTTAAAGGGTATTTAATACCAGTCTATAGTAGCTAAACACTTTCCTATATATTTTTTATTTTGATATATATTATTAAAATGTTAGCAGTTTTGAGCAAAACTCTACATCAGAAACTATATTAAGTAATAAATATGAATCATGTCACTCAATATTCACAACCTTTGAGGCAGAGATTGCTAAAACACACTTATAATAGATAAAATTGAAAATTAGAGGGGTATGTTTCTCCCCCAAATAAGTGGCTATATGTTGTTTTTATCTATCTAGACAGGTTTGCCATGAGTCAGAATCAACTGGACGGCACTTGTAAACAACAACAATATGCACAGAATTCAGGTCGCAATTCATATGGATTGAAAGTTGAAGAGGTATACTGACTCAGGAACAACTAATATTCGTAACAAAAAATAAAGTAGCTCCCGTGTGTTGTTGTTAAGTACTGAATCACAGAGACCCTGTAAAGAGTTTTCAGGTGCAGCTGAATTGTGAGTTAGATTCAGTACTGGATAGGCAGTGCATTTATTTTTTCCTAACATAGTGAATGATTCAAGGATAGCATAAAGAAGCCATTTACAGTAGTAGATATCAGTCTAAGATGATTATAAGAATTGCTGGAAAACAGAATCTATTTCTAAAGAGTTACAAATGGGAAAGTATGTAACAATTTAGCCAGCAGAATCCATATAT
>NW_006408816.1:2383045-2386204 GCF_000296735.1 Chrysochloris asiatica
ATATATTGGCGCCAGTCATTTGGACTAAATTACTACAATTGTCAACCTGAAAGATGACTCTTGTTATGGATTGATTTATATGTCCCCAAAATATGTTTTGTAAATCTGTTTCCCTATTTCTGTGACTGAATGGGCTTCCTGTTATGTTCATGAGATAGTGTAAGTTTTCTGTTGCTGATTTTGTAGTTGTTGTTAGGTGCTATTAAGTCAGTACTGATGCATAGCAACATTATGCACAGCAGAACGAAACACTGCCCAATCCTGTGCCAACCTCACTGTTGTTGCCTCGCTTGATCCCATTGATGCTGCCACTTTGCCAATCCATCTCGCTGGGAATCTTCCTCTTTTTCTCTCACCCTCCACCC
Organism: Chrysochloris asiatica; assembly: GCF_000296735.1. Taxonomy (NCBI): domain Eukaryota; kingdom Metazoa; phylum Chordata; class Mammalia; order Afrosoricida; family Chrysochloridae; genus Chrysochloris; species Chrysochloris asiatica. The sequence goes on from NW_006408816.1 coordinate 2,383,411, forward strand.
TACCAAACATGATATCCTTCTCCAGAAACTGGTGCCTCTTGACAATATATTCACAATATGAGAGATGAAGTTTGGCCATCCTGGCCTCCAAGGAGCACTCTGGCTGCACTAGTTCCAACACAGATCTCTTGGATCTTTTGGAATCCCATGGCACTTTCAATATTCTCCTCCAACACCATAACTCAGAAGCATCGAATACATGACTTAGAGTTAGCTTTGTATGATAGTGATCCAATGCATAACAGAATGAAAAACTGTTGGATCCTGTAGCATCCTCACAATCCTTGTTACACTTGATTCTTTGCTTCTGACACAGTGTCAATCCACTGTACTGAGGGTCTTCCTCTTTTTTGCTGACATTCCACTCTGGTCCCTCCTAATAATATATCCAAAGTATGAGAGATGAAGTCTCACTAACCTGACTTCTATTGAGCATCTGCTTGTACTTCTTCCAACACTGATTTGTTTATTTTTCTAGCAGTCCATGGTACTTTTAGTTTTCTCCTCCAATGCCATAACTCAAATGCATCAACTTTTTACTGTCTACTTTCATTTTTCAACTTTCACATGCATATGAGGCTATTGAAAATATCATGGCTTGGGTCATACACACCTTTGTTTTCAAATTGACATCTTTGAACACTTTAAAGAGGTCTTGTGCTGTAAATATGCCTAATGCAATATGTTGTTTGATTTCTTCACTGTTGCTTCCTTGAATGTTAGTGATGATACAAACAATATGAAGTATTTAGCAACTTCAATTTTTGCTGCATTTATTGGTAAAGTGGTAAGAATTTTTGTTTTCTTTACATTGAAATACAACGCATACTCAATGCTGTGGTCTTTCATCTTCATCAATAAGTACTTCAAGTATTCTTCACTTTCAGAAAGCAAGGTTTAAAATCTGCATTTCTCAGGTTATTAATATATCTTCCTACAATTCTGATGCCACATTCTTCATATAATCCAGTTTTTTTGGATTATTTGCTCAGCATACAGATTGAATAAGTATGATCAAAGAATACAACCCTTGCACACAACTTTTCTGATTTTAAACAATTCAGTGTTCCCTTGACATGTTTGAACAACTACTTCTTGGCCTATGTATAGGTTCCTCATGAACACAATTAAGTGTCCTGGAATATGATATGTTTTAAATAATTCTCAACTGAGAAATAAAAGGAATTAAACAAGGAAACAGCAAAGATAAATGTCATGCCACATGAAGATTTCAAGGAGTCAAGAAAAAAAGGACCACAGAGCAGACAAAGAAAGAAAGCATTCCCTTAGAGCTGGCACTCTGAGTTCAGCCTTTTGGTTCCCTAAACTGTGTGAAAATATATTTTATTTTGTTAAAGCCATCCATACCTGGTATTTCTGTCATAGCTGCACTAGATAATGAAGGCTTTTTTTTTTTTTTTCATTTTATGTGCTTTTTACTATGAACTATTTGTACTCTGGAATCCAAAGTCTCATGGTCAAAGCAGTTGTGTATGCACTGTGTGTGCAGGTGTGGGTGAGTGTGTTTGTGTACAAGAGATCAAGTGAGACAACAAAGAAAATGCCAAAAACCTGAGGCTCTGATGGAGGGATGCAATGTCAAAGGAGGGTTAATGTACAGAAGAGGCTCTCCCTGCTCCTTAGAATTCTGGATGAGGGGCTTTAAATGAGACTCAAGAGTAACAGGGGATGAAACTGAATCAGAACTAGAGCCAGAACTCCTTTGGCTCATCCCCCAGAAATATGCTATTATCTATGTCTTCACTGTGTGTAGAAATTGTTTCACAAATGTTACTAAAGAGACTGTCCATAGCTGTACAGTGGAGAGAAGAGAGGTGACTACTAACCACTGTTCAGCATCTAGTGTGGACCTGCTTTGCCTCCCACTGGGATGCACCATATGTCTACATTGATCAAGTGACTTACCCATGTCTGCAGAGTACACTTAAGAATGGCACTATTTAAAGCAGTGGGAGAATTGACCCCAGTGAAACTCAGTGATGCTGAAGACAAAGAAAGCACCAACGAACTCCTTTTTCTGCCAAGACCTCGATGGACGAACCAGGGAGTCTGCTATCTTGTATGCCAGCAAACACTAACTATCCTGAATGAATGAGCAATCAAAGCATGCCAAAGAGACACCGCTACAGCGAGAGCAACAATCAAGAAAAATATCACCACTCTACTTCTATAAAAGGATATTTAAATTTTTGTTTAATCAAGACTATACATGATTTGGAAATGAGACTGCAACAAAATGGCCAAAGAGGATGTGTCCACTCTATGCCTTCTCCTTTGTCTGGTCACTCAGAAATATGATGCTGTCTGCTATGATGGTTTTTGCCTGTTGTCTCACATTATTTTTATCTGTGTACTCACCATAATCTACTTTCCTTTTCATGTAAATTCAAATCCCTTTCTTAACATGCTGATAGATGACATCTTGGAGACCTGACTGGAATACTGATATTCTGTACCACATTGTTTTTTGAATGATGTCACCCATCTGGTATACTTCACTGTTCTCTAATCACATCTCATTAGTTGGTAGAGAAAATATGGTGACTGGATTGTGTGTGTGAGTTTGTAGCCCAACTGCTTTATTACAGAGTCCTGACCATCTCAGCCAAGTAACTGCACATGGTTCAGAGATCTTTCTGGAACCAGACTGGTAGCAGTTACAGATGCATGTCTTACATACTGATGAAGCACCTGCAGTACAAGTATTTGGAACATGACATCCATTTGCTTTTTTTTACACTCTTTTTGTTTTTTTAACATTATTTTCCCTGCC
>NW_006408816.1:2386304-2390112 GCF_000296735.1 Chrysochloris asiatica
ATATATATATATATATACACATATACAGCCATTAAGCAATGAAAGAAGCACTGTGGGTTAACTGTAGGACTACTACCAGAAAGTCAGAAGTTCAAACCCAGTAGCTGTTGTGAAGGAGAAAGATGAAGTTTTCTGCTCCTATAAAGATTTACAGACTTGGAAACCTTAAGGAGTAGTTCTACTTTATCCTATAAGGTCCCTACATCTTGAAACAAACTCAATGGCAGTGATTTTTTTTTTTTAAATAAGTGCTGAAACCAAATATGAACTTAGACATAACATCTGAAGGTTTTAACTTCTTCCTTTTTTTTTCTGGTTAATGCAATTATTCAGATATAATTTACATATCTTAAAAAGAATCTAAGGAGTCCCAGTAGCAAAAATGGTAGTCAAAAGATTTATGGTTTGAATCCATCCAGTTGCTCTGTGGAAGACACACTTGATGATCTACTTTATTAAAGACTATAGGGGTCTTGCTGTGGCACTGCATGATATACACTGAACTGTAAAGTTAGTTTGAACTATGTGGTCAGGAGTTCAAACTTGCCAGCTCCTCCTTGGATACTCTAGAAAGAGTTGGAACCAACTTTAGGGGACTTAACAATAACAAATAAGCAAGAAAATCTTATGAAGCAGTTCTATGTTACATATGTCACTGTGAATAGAAGCTGACTCTGTGGTACCTAATACCAATAAAACGCATCCATTTAAAGTATAAAATACAGTGATTTAAAAGTATACACAATGCTCTGCAACTGTCAACACATTCAACTGAATGGTTTCCACAAACCCAAAAGAAACTTCCACCATTAGCAGTTCCTTCCCTTCTCCCCATGCTCTCTACTAGTCCTAGGTAATCACTAATATTCTTTTTGTCTCTATTGATTTGCATATTCAGGATTTTTCATATAAATATAGTCATACAATATGTGGTCTTTTAAATGAATTTTTCATGTAGCATTATGCTTACAAGGTTAATCTAGGCTGTACTATGTATATGCAGAATACTTTATTCCTTTTTTTGTTGTTTAATAATATTATATTGCTTGCATATACCAGTGGATCCCCTAGGTGGCAGAAATGATTAAGTGCTCAACTATTAAACAATAGGCTGATGGTTTGAACCCCCTCACACACTCCCAAGAGGTGCCTTGGAAGAAAGTCATAGCAATATGCTTATAGAAGTTCACAGCCTTGAAAGCCCAAAAAAGTACAGTTTTACTTTATAAATATGGCACTTCCATGAATTAGAATTAATGCAACCATTACTTTTGCATAAGCACTTTTTCTTCATCTGATCATCAGAGTTGGACACTTGGGTGGTTTCAAATTTTTTTGTTGATTTTGCTATAATGAACAATGTGGCTATGAATATATGTGTACAAATTTTTGCATGTATGTATATTTCCAGTTCCATCAGTACAAATATTGGGGTTAAATGTCTGGGTTACATGGTAACTCATTTAAGGAATTGCCAAGTTAGTTGCCAAAGTGAATGTACCATTTTACATCCCAACCAACAATGTACAATGTCTCTAACTTGTCTGTAACATTGTTATATATGTTATTATCTCTTTCTTATTATAGTCATCCAACTTGACAGCATGCAGCAACAGGAGAACATCAGAATGTGTGAAGTATTACCTAACTGTGATTTTGGCTTGTTTTTCCTTAAAGATTATTCATACTGAGCATCTTCTCATGTGCTTTCTGAAAAATTACAACTTTGGAGAAATGTCCACTTAATTCCTTTTACCATATTGATTCATTTTTTAATTTTGTTTTAAGATTTTTAAATATATGATTGTTCTGGATATGAATCATTTCTCAGATTCTGTAATTTTTTTCACAAATAGCATTCACCTTCCACATTTATATGTCAACTCCTGCCTCCCTGAAGGAGGTATTTGTGTAATTCCTTTAAGTCAATATTTTACATATTTGTGTTAAAAATATTAATACAGCGTATTTAACAAAACACCTCCATGTGATAAGGAGCAATTGTCAAAATCAGAAGGTGTTTGGTGGTGGTGGTGGTGTGCTGTGGAGTCAGTTCTAACTCATGTTGACTCTGTATTTGGGTTTTTGTTTGTTTGTTGTTTTGTTTTGTTTTTTAATGTTTTATTGTGAATTATATGATAGTTTACATGGGAGAACTTTAGTTTTACATTCATTCCATCTTATATATCATCTCACTGCCATGGTTCCAATCCCCTCCATGCATCATCAACCATCCAAAGGGTATATCCCAGAAACTCACCCCTACACTTCCCACTCCTCCCCCCAGTTTTATGCCCAGAGTCCCTTTCCCTCTCTGGATCCAAGGTCCACAGTCGCTTCATCACTCCACATCATCATCTCTGTCTCTATCTCAGGCATCTCTGTTTCTCTGGGTAGGGTCCCCCTCTCGGCTCTTCTCCGTTGATGGTCCCAGAGGCCTCCGCTCCAAACCATGGAGAATTAATCACTCCCTTCCTTGTTACAAAACTTCCACCTTTGCATTTCCAACCCTCAAAATCCATCATGATAAACATTATTCACTACAGTATCACGAGTTACCCATCTGTATCTCCTTTCATCAGCTCCTCCCAGACAGATTGAATAGAACCTACCGGAGATTCTGCCTTCCGCCATGCTCCGTAGCACCAGGTCCCTCTTGAAAGCTTGTAAGCCAGTCACTTCTTGCCTTTGTAGTTCCCCCCTCCCCATTTGAGTATCCAATGTCCAAGCTGCCCTTCTCCGTCCACTCTGTGTGTGTGTGCATATTTCTTGCTGTGAGGATTTGTTCCCTCTTTTGAGTCGCTGCGCCATAGGTACAGGTCAAGTTCATCATACCGTATCAGCTCACTCTTCCCACCCCCTTCTTTTTTCTTCTCCTGGTTGAGCTCCAACCATCCAATCATCTGGTCCAGGTCACGTGGGTATCATCTGCAAGTCTGGGCGCTCTGTCCTCTCTTCCCATTAGCTGGTAGTTCCACTCTCCTCTCGAGTCCTCCGTGGTCACGTCAATGACTCTGGGCCCAAGAGTCCCCAGGCCTCTTCACACTCCTTACCAACCAGGTCCCCAACTGGGGCTTAGCTTGCCACTTCATTGCTGCTTTTACCCCAATCAGAGCATGCATTTCCGGTGGGTCTTAGTCTTGGAAGGGGGTTTGTGTTGAGAGGACCTGGCCATTTGCCTTGATGTTTTCTAGGGAAGCGATTTGTTTGTTCTTGTAGCAACAGTCCATCTGCCTCCATTTTTCCTACAAGTCTTTCTTTCAAGAGGTATCTTTTATTCTTCTGGCTGCTCCAGGCTGGTCTGCATCAATCAATATGATCATGTGGTTCTTTTCTTTTTTCTTATATATATGGTGGATAGCATTGATCATTTTCCTAATGTTGAACCATCCTTTTGCATCCCTGATATGAATTCCACTTGATCATGATGTATTATCTTTTTGATGTGTTGCTGAATTCTGTTGGCTAGAATTTTGTTGAGAATTTTTGCATCTATATTCATGAGGAATATTGGTCTATAGTTTTCTTTCTTAGTAACGTTCTTCCCTGGTTTTGGTATGAGGGTTATTTTGCTTCATAGAATGTATTAGGAAGTTGTCCATTCACCTGTGAATTCTACCAAACATTCAGGGAAGAGCTGTCACCAATCCTACTCAAATTATTCCAGAATATAGAGGAGGATACCCTGGACGATTTCTTCTTTTGTTATAGGTCTGTTCAGGTTTTCTATTTCACTGTATGTAAGTTTAGGTAGGTCGTGTTTATCCAAAAATGTATCCATCTCTTCTAAGTTTTCAAATTTGTTGGA
>NW_006408816.1:2391519-2391981 GCF_000296735.1 Chrysochloris asiatica
GATTCTCATTCTCTTGGTATGCTGTGAAGTGTTCATTTTCTTTGAGGTTGCCTTATGGTTCATTGAATTCTCTGTCCATTTAGTGCAGTCTATTTCAACCTGTAATCTACCTGACCTTCTCATTGTCTGGATCTCTGTTCCTATGTGTTCACCTTCTTTTGCATTGTACTTGATTTGGTTTTAAGTTTGTTCTTATAGTTTTTTTTGTTAACATTTCTTCTTTCTGTTGACTTAATGCAGGGAGGTGCTGCCACGTATGTCAATCTCTGGTTGTTGTCTGTTCTTATTGGTTCTCGGTCCACAGAACTCCCTTTAGGATGTTTTGTAGAGCAGGGTTGGCTTTGGTTAGCTTCTGTTTATCCTGGAATGTTTTGATTACACCCTCATATTTGATTGATAGCTTTGCTGGATAAAGGATTCTTGGTTGGCAATTTTTTCGTGCAGGGTTTTATATATGTCTCC
>NW_006408816.1:2394531-2414462 GCF_000296735.1 Chrysochloris asiatica
TATTTAAGAATTTTGTATTTTAATCTTTGTATATATATTCCATTTTTTTATATTATTTCTGCACATGGTGTTTCTAACTTCTTTCCTTTGAATATGAATACCTAATAACCCCAATAACAACACTTTTGGAAAGATCTTTATTCCACATTTGATTTCATTGACACCTTACTTTAGAGATGTTAATCTTTAATGTTAGGGTTAATTATAAAGTCTCAATTTGATTTCATTGATTCAAATATTTATCATCATACTAGTTTCAATGAGTCCTTGTGGCATGGTAGGTTAAACATTGGACTGTTAACCAAAAGGTCAGTGATTAAACAACTATCAACTCCCTGGGAGAAAGATGAGACAACCTGCTTCTATAAAGGTCTACATTCAGAAGAAGCCTTGGGAGTAGTCTACACTGTCTTGTAGGGTTGCTATGAGATAGAATCAGCTCAATGCCAGCAGGTGGCTTATGCTAGTTCTGAACACTGCAGCTCCACCACAGAATTCTGAATCATAAAGTTAAATGGCTTGATTACTGATTTGAGATTTTTTTCTTCTCTAATATAGATGTTTGGAGCTATAAAAGTCCCTTTGAAAAGAGTCTTAACTTCTTCCAAAGAAATTAGGTATGTTATTATATTTGTCTCATTCCTTTCAAGGATTTTAATAATTTACCTTGTAATTTCTTCTATGGGTTATATATAAGTATTCCTTATATATTTAAGAATATATCCAAAATTATCTTCTGTTTTTGATTTATAATTTTAATTTCATTGTGATCACAGACGATGAGTATACTTTATATTATCCCAATCTCTTTAAGTATATTGAAACTAGCTTTTTATTCTAGTATATTGTCTATCCTGAGGACTATGCCATGAATACAGCAGTTCCATTAGTTTTATGTAATTAATGAATTCTGAAGCTCTAAGTTCATGTCCATTCATCCATTCATTCTTTCAATAAATTTTAGTGAAAACAATGAAGTGTCAGCTTTAATGTTCAGTAAGGCAAATAATATTGGCCAATTATTCCTCTTTACTACTAATAATTTAACACATTTTCTGTGTGTAAATCTGTTCTCCTCAAATAATGATAATTACATGAAGGAAAGGAAGGTGTATATTCCTGATTTTATCACTCACATTCTTTAATGTCATGTAAATTTTTCATGAAGTATTTACTGAACTTCAAAGGATAATATCCAATTGAATGGATCAGATATTTTGAGCAGGTAGTTTGATTGCCTTTTCATGGAGTAGTAATTAAAATTTAGGATAATTTCAATATATTAAAAAAATATATAATTGACAAACCATTGGCAAACCTAACAAAAGAAAAGAGGGTGAAGACACAAATAACATGCATTAGAAACAACACAGGCAATGTCACAATGGAACCAAATGAAATCAAAAGGATAATAACAGAATACTATGAAGAGTTGTACTCCAACAAACATGAAAATTTAGAAGAAATGGATGCATTTTTAGAAAAACATGACCTACCAAAATGTACAAAGAGTGAAGTAGAAAACTTGAACAGACCCATAACAAAAGAAGAAATTGGTCAGGTCATCAAAAAACTACCAAACAAAAGAAGTCCAGGCTCAGATGGCTTCATGGGTGAGTTCTACAAAACATTCAGGGAAGAGCTGTCACCAATTCTTCTCAAATTATTCCAGAATATAGAAGAGAACAGAAAACTTCCTAATACATTTTATGAAAAAAGCATACCAAGACCAGGAAAGGACATCACTAAGAAAGAAAACTACAAACCAATATCCCTCATGAAAATGGATGCAAGAATTCTCAATAAAATCCTAGCCAACAGAATCTAGCTCCACATCAAAAAAAATAATACATCACGACCAACTGGGTTTCATAAAAAGAATTCAAGGATGGTTCAACATTAGAAAAGCAATCAATGTAATCCACCATATAAATAATAAAAAGGAAAAGAACTAGATGATCATGTTGATTGATTCAGAAAAAGCATTTGACAAAATCCAACATCCATTCCTGATAAAAACACTGAACAAAGTAGGAATTGAAGGGAAATTTCTCAACATAATTAAGAGCATATATACAAAACCAACAGCTTAGATCACTCTCAATGGAGAGAAACTGAAAGCCTTCCCTCTGTGAACGCATACCATACAAGGATGCCCTTTGTCACCACACCTTTTCAATATTGTTTTGTAAGTATTAGTTAGAGCTATATAGCAAGATAGGGAAATTTAAGGCATCCAAATCGGCAAAGAGGATATAAAACTCTCTCTATTTGCAGACAGTATGATCCTATACATAGAAAACCCCAAAGACTCAATAAAAAAGCTACTAGACCTCATTGGAAGATTCAGCAAAGTGGCAGGGTATAAGATCAACATACAAAAATCAATTTAATTCCTCTATAGCAACAATAAGAGCACTGAAAATGACATTAAGAATGCAATACCATTTACAATAGCCACTCAAAGGATGAAATATTTAGGAATAAAAATAACCAGAGAAACAAAGGACCTATACAGAGAAAATTACAAAACACTACTGTTGTTGTTGTGAAGTGACGTCGAGTCAATTGTGACCTATAATGACCCTGTATAGGGTTTCTGAGGAGCAGCTGGTGAGCTTGAACCACCGACCTTGCAGTTCAAATGGCTACTACAAGAAACCAAAAGAGACTTATAAAAGTGGAAGAACATACCATGTTCCTGGATAGGAAGAGTCAACATCATGAAAATGTCAATACTAACCAAAACAATTTACATATATAATGCAATCCCAATCCAGCAACATTCTTCAAGAGATGGAAAAGACAATTACAAAATTTATATGGAAAGGAAGGAGACTCAGGATAAGCAAAGCACAGCTCAAGAAGAAGAACAAGGTTGGAAGCCACTCACTCCCTGATTTTAAAATCTACTACATGACTACAGTGTCAAAACAGCCTGGTACTGGTACAATGAAAGATACATTGATCAATGGAACAGAATGAGAATCTAGAAATTAGCCCATCCACATTCAGTCAACTGCTTTTTGACAAAGTACCTAGGTTTTTACATGGGAGGAGATAGTCTCTTTAACAGATGGTGCTGGCAGAACTGGAAAGTGATATACAAAAGACTGAAACAAGACCTTTCCCTCACACCCTATACAAAATCAATTCAGCATGGATGAATCCCAAAATTATGAAAGTCATCAATGAAAAAAATAGGGATAATTCCTCTGATACAGGGAACACAGAGACTATCAAACATTTTGAAAAGCACACAAACAAAAGTAGACAAAATAGATGATTGGGACACACAAAAAATTAAAAACTTATGTGCATCAAAAGACTTCACCAAAAAGTAAAAAGGGAACCCACAGAATGGGAAAAAATCTTTTGCAATGACACATCAGACAAGGGATTCATTTCTAAAATACATAGGAAACTAGAACACTCTACAAGAAAAAGACAAATAACCCAATTAAAATTGGGCACAGCACAAGAACAGACACTTCACCAAGGAGGAGATCCTGGCAGCCAACAAACATATGAAGAAATTTTCACGATCACTAGCCATTAGAGAGATGCAAATCAAAACAACAATGAGATATCATCTCACACTAGCAATAACAGCAAAGATCAAAAAAGTAGAAGACAGTAAATGCTGGTGAGGATGCAGAGAGACTGGGACCCTTCTACATTGTTGGTGGGATTGCAAAATGGTCCAACCACTCTGGAAAACAATATGGCACTTCCTCAGAAGGTTGGAAATAGAAATGCTTTATGATCCAGCTATTTCTATACTTGGTATTTACCCACATGAAATACAAGCCATAACATGAGTAGATCTTACACACCAATATTCATAGCAACACTATTTACAATAGCAAAAAGATGGAGACAGCATAAGCGCCCATCAACTGAAGAATGCATAAACAAACAGTGGTACATACATACAATGGAATACTATGCTACATTTAAGAACAACAAGGTGTCTGCAAGTCACCGCATAACATTGATGAACTTTGAGGACATTATGCTGATTGCAATTAGTCAATCAAAAAAGGAGAAATACTGCATAGGACCATTATTGTAAAGAGTAGAAAAAAGAACCCACACTAAAAGGAGGGAAAATATATATTTGCTGATCACCAGGATGATGTAAGGGATGGGAGGCGGAGAAGGAGGGAGGGGAAGATAGAACACAGGGTAGGGAATACACACAGGATAGTTTGGGTGTGGGGGTTGGGGAAGGTGGAGGGGGCAATACACAAGAAGAGGGAGGGGAATGGAAGAGCAAGGCTGATGGGAGAACAGTTAGGCAAGTATGCATAGGTTAAGTAAGTGACACAGAGGTAAATGATGATGTATGCACAACCTTGGAACAATAGGGCTACAGGATACAGAGATTGAGGCATGGTTTGGAGGGGTAAAAGAGGAGAATAATGTTAAGATGCTTGGCTGTCTTTTGAATCTTGGTTTCCCTTGCCTACCATTGTAAAATAGACACTTGAGGTGGGGAGAAAGGAATAGCCAGAATCATCACTACAGAAAACTTGTAAGTCCATCTTCAGCCTACAACTAATTGGAACACCTTAAAGGGGGCTAGAAGTAGCCCTGTGAAAGAGACTTCCTGTGAAGCTTTTACATTGTACAAGACCATAGGTGGAATCCAGAACCACCTCCAGAACCGAATGAAGTAGGAAATTTCACTGGAAAGGACGAGTAGAACAGGGGTGGAGGGGTGTGGGCAAGATGAGTAACCTGATACAATGTGATGAACTTTACTTATATTTGTGGATGTAGTAGCTCAAAAAAGGGAACAAATCTTTACAAGGATCACTCCCACCCCCTCAGTACACAGGGTTGACAGGGATGGGCAACATAGACAAAATGGGGGGGTCTATAAAGGCAAGAAATAACTGGCTTACAAGCTTTCAAGAGGGAGCCTAGTTCCAGACAGGGCAGGCGAAGGTAGAATGACCACTGAATGAGTTCCAATACGTTGGGACTGGGCTGGTGAAAGGAAATGGGGATAAGACTCTTGTGGTACAATAGTGAATAATTGTCATCAGGACTGACTGTGAGGGTAGGAAATATAGAGGTAGATGTTTTTTGACAAAAGGAGGAGAGTGATTGATTTTGTAGCCCAGGAGTGGAGGTCATTGGGACCATCAAGTGAGAAGAATGGAGAGTGTGACCCTACCCAGAGAAGCAGTGACTTCAGGGATGGAGACAGAGACAATGATGTGGACGGACTGGACACCTGGGGACACTGGACTCAGAGAGGGAGAAGGGCTGTGTGATCGTGGCCTGGGGACGGGCCTGTGTGGTGTATCCTTTGGCTATTTTATGATGCATGGAGGGGGTTGTAATCATTTCAATGAAACGAAATACAATAGGATGAGTGTAAAGCTGATGTTCTCCCATATAAACCTCACAATAGAAACTTAAAAACCAATATAGGCCATTTCCATGCCAGAAGAAACATAGTTAATGACCTAAAATTTTAAATGGGCCAGCACTTTATATGTTGCAACTCTTGATCTATTTGTTTAATTTCTAATACAACTTTACAACTTTATCAACACTAAGTTTGTTATAATTGCTTACTGGTTGTTTTCTAGAAATAACAATAGTTGCTTTCATGTGTCATTGTTTGTAAAACATCTTTCTGTGTGTGACTTAACCAAATGGATAGTAGGGTCCTCTTCTTAGCAGCCTTATTGTTGTTTGTAATTTTGAGGCAACTGAAACTAGCAAAATGAAAGTTTCAGAGCAGTGTGTAGTTTTGTGTCACCTAATAAAGGGCGCCTGTCCTCAAGTGGTGATGCTAGCTGTGTAAGAATAAAATGGTGTTCTTTTGGAGCTGATTTTTTGGAAGTAGATTGCCAGGTCTTTCCCCAAGATTTCTGTCTTAGTTTGTGTTATCTAGAAGTGTGAAACATATATAGATATAACTACAGGGAGAAATTTACTTCAAAGGAATAGCTTGAATAATTTTTAGAAAATGGCTTAAGCAATTCTGAAAGCTGGCAAATCCCAAATCTGTAAGTGAGACAACAAGCTGAAGTCTTCTGCTGGCTCTTGTGGTTGTTGTTATTGTTTTTGTTGTTAGGTGACATCGAGCTGGTACCGACCCATAGCACCCTTATGCACAGAGGAATGAAATACTGCCCGATCCTGGGCCAACCTCACTACTGTTGCCATGCTTGAGTCCATCAATGCTGACACTTGGCCAATCCATCTCGTTGGGGATCTTCCTTTTTTTGTCTGAACCTCCACCTTTCCAAACATGGTATCCTTCTCCAGCGACTGCTCCCTCCTGACAATATGTCCGAAGTATGAGAGACGAAGTTTGGTCATCCTGGTCTCCAAGGAACACTCAGGCTGCACTTCTTCCAAAATGGATCTATTAGTTCTTTTGGCAGCCCATAGCACTTTCAGCATTCTCCTCCAACACCATAACTCAAAAGCATCAATTCTTCTATGGTCTTCCTTATTCACTGTCCAGCTTTCACATGTATATGAGGTTTTTGAAAATAGCATGGCTTCGGTCAGGTGTACCTTAGTCCTCAACCTGACATCTTTGCTCTTCAACACTTTAAAAAGGTCTTGTGTAGCAGATTTGCCTAACGCAATATATCATTTGATTTCTTGAGTGCTGCTTCTGTGTGTGTTGATAGTTGATCCAAGAAGAATGAAGTTCTTGACAACTTCAATCTTTTCTCCATTGATAAGAATGTTGTTTATTGGCACAATGGTGAGGATTTTTGTTTTCTTTACATTGAGATGTAATCCATACCGAAGGCTGTGCTCTTTGATCTTCATCACTAAATGTTTTAAGTCCTCTTCACTTTCAGCAAGCAAGGTTGTATCATCTGCATATCGTGAGTTGTTAATGAGTCTTCCTCCAATACTGATGCTATTTTTTTCTTCATAGAACCTAGCTTCTTGGATTATTTGCTCAGCATACAGGTTGAATAAGTATGGTGAAAGAATACAACCTTGCCGCACATCTTTTTAATTTTCAAACATTCAGTGTTCCCATGTTCTGTTCGAACAACTGCTTCTTGGTCCAGGTACAGATATCTCATATGGTTGTAGGAGCTGACAAATCCAAAAGCTTTAGGTTGGGTGACAGTCTAGAGCCCTCTTCATGTCTCAAAAACTGCAAGTAAGACAATAAGAAGACTATAAGGCCAAAGTAGGAAAGGAGGGAGTGGGGAGATAGAAAGAAAGAGAGGGAGTGAGATAGATAGGTGGAGAGGCAGAGAAGCATAGCGTTGCTAGGACATCTGTTTATATACTGAAACTTCACCTTCATGTAGCTGCTCACATAACATCACAAAATGTAAGACGATTCCATAATGTGTGACAGACAACTGAGAATCCTAGCCTGGATAAGTTAACACATACATTAACTATCACTGTGTCTATGGGTGGACTTGAACCTTTAATCTTTTAATTAGCAGACTAGTCATGTGAATTAGTCAAACCACCCAGGAACTTTCCTATTAACTAACTGGAAACAAACAAACAAAAAAAATTGGTGTTTTGTTTTTGTTTTGCATTTTTTATTCAAAAGAGTGCAACAAGGATAACTATATTATGACAGACCTTGAATATAGGTTTGAATAGACTTCTTCAGAAGTCTGTAAGTCTGTATAGGCCTGAGGAAAGTTAAACATTTACAGAAAGACACCAGAAGCTTTCAATATATACTACCTAGATTGTTGGTGTTAAGTGCTGTCGAGTCACAGTCCGATATTTATCGTATGGAGCTACTGTGCTCCCCAGTGCATAGAAAAACAAAGATTAATAAATATTATTTTGATAGTAAAATCTATCAAAATAAAGGAGTAAAATACAGAAGAAAGTACTAAAGTTCTGTGCTAAATGAATTTGTGGAATGGAATTATTTTAATTATTGGTTCTTAATGGAAATAAACAGAAGGAGGAAGTGAGATACAGGATGCTACTTTGAAAGGAATGAAATCAATGAGATGAAACAAAATGTGTGTGAAATGTTGAAATTAAAACTGATGATCTCCTCTATAAACTATCACTCAATTGATAAAAAGCTAAAAAAAAAAAAAAAAAAGGAAGAAAGAACAAATATATTTCAATAGTTATAGAAAAAGACATAATATGTTTTGCATGCCTGGATTTTGAAATCTGATTCATCATTTCCTACTGTTTTGAATTTGTACACTTTTTCTCTCATTTCCTCATTTCTAAAGAAAACATCAATAAGAGAACTTAACATCAAGTTGCTTTTGCAGAAATTCAATGACTAAATTTATGTAAAGTGTACTGGGGCTGGGGGAGTTTGAAAAATGTTTGTGAAAAAATTCCATTCTCTTTTAAGTAAATTTTCCCTTTACAGTTTGAACTTTCTCATATAAACAATTGATACATGACACATAGTAAGTGTTCAGTAAATACTAAATTTGATAATTATGATTATCAATGAAGTTCACAATCCATAGAAATCAGGGTTTTTTAGGTTTTTTTTTTTTAGAATAGTCTATATTTCTAACACATGACTAGACAGTTCAAAATCACTCCATGGAAATCCTATACAGTGTCGCTATGTGTCAGAACTGACGCGGTGACACTTAACAACAATGGTAGTAACTTTCAGGGGGGCTTCAAATAGCTCATGGAAAAATGGAATTTTTCCAGTTTTTTCTGGTATGTTTCATGAAGCAGTTATTAAATTTAATTTAAAATGCTAAATTTATTTTCTAATCCACATTGCTTTACAAACTGTTAACATCCTTTCCTTTTTAAATGTAATGCAAATAGAATAGCTGTGCCCACAATTCAAAGTAAAACATTTGACAAGCTTGTTAAGTCTAGTTCATTTCATTTAACAACCTGTAGGGTACATTCAAGTATGCTTTGTTTGATGTTAATTAGGAAAATTGACACCAATGTTAAAAATTTTAGTATGCTGGTCTTGATATTTCCCTGAAATGTTAAGGTTCTTGAATTAAGCTTTTCATTAAATTATAAATCCCTTTTAGGATCACTGTGCTAAACGAGATTTGTTAAACTTTTACTTTTTTTTAAATGTAGGGAAAAAAAAGTGCCCAACAGAAAAACAATTAGACAGCTCTATTTGCTTTGCAAAATTTGGCAGGATAACAGCTTATATTAAATTACTTGCAGGGAGATAAGTAAAAGTAAACAGGTGTCAGAAACACCCAGAAGATAAATATATGAGTATAACTTATTGTTTCTCTCCTATTCATAAGGCTTTCAGTGACTAAATATTCAGAAGTAGTTTATCACTCCTTCTTCCAAACCTGTCTTTGTCTGGAAGCTCATCTGAAAACTGTCCACCATGGATGACCCTACTGGTATTTAAAACAGCAACTCACAAGCCACCACATTACAACAAACTGACAGAGGAGTGTTCAAACAAAACATGGAAACACTGAAGTGTTTAAAATAAGAAAGGTGTGCGACAGGGTTGTATTCTTTCACCATACTTACTCAATCTGTATGCTGAGCAAATAATCCGAGAAGCTGGTTTATATGAAGAAAAACATGGCATCAGGATTGAAGGAAGACTCATTAACAACCCATGATATGCAGATGATACAACCTTGCTTGCTGAAAGTGAAGAAGACTTAAAATATTTACTGATGAAGATAAAAGAGCACAGCCTTCGGTATGGATTACATCTCAATGTAAAGAAAACAAAAATCCTTACCACTGGATCAATAAACAACATTCTTGTCAATGGAGAAAAGATTGAAGTTGTCAAGGACTTTATTCTTTCTGAATCAACTATCAACACTCATGGATGCAGCAGTCAAGAAATGAAACGATGTATTACATTAGGCAAATCTGCTGCACAAGACCTTTTTTTAAAAAAAATGTATTTTAAGTGTTTATTGTGAGGTTTATATGGGAGAACAACAGGTAGCTGTGTTCCAAATGTCTTGGCATAGGTGAGTATTTGCCTCTAGTGTTACATCTATTTGTTGAAAGATTTCAGTTAATATTTCTTCAATTCCTGGAGCTTTGTTCTTTGCCAATGCCTTCAGTGTACCTTGGACTTCTTTTTTCTTTTGTATACTATTGGTGCTTGATTATGTGCTACCTCTTGTAAAGGTTGGACATAGATCATTTCTTTTTGGTACATAGATTGCTTATTCCTTCCATCTAGTTTTGATGTTTTCTGCATCATTCAATATTTTGCCCATAGAATCCTTCAATATTGCTTGGAATTTTTTCTCACTTCTTTCTATTTGAGAAATGCTGAGTGTGTTCTTCGCTTTTGTTTTTTTTTATCACCAAGCCTTTTCACACTTCAGTATATTTTGTCTTGTCAAACTACCCTTTGAAATTTTCTGTTCTGCTTTTAGCTCATTCTTTCCATTTGCCGTAGCATCTCTAACTGGAGAGCAAGTTTCAGAGTCTCTTCTGACATTAATTTTGGTGTTTTCCTTATTTCTTCTCTTCTTAATGACCTTTGCTTTCATCCTGAATTTTTATGTACTTTTTAAATAATCCCACAAATCGCTGGTCTTTTGTCATTAGTCTCTAGTGTTTCAAACCTGTTCTACATATGATCTCTAAATTCAGATAGGATTTGTTCAAGGTCAAATTTTATTTTTTATCAACTTTTAAAAATTTTCTTCAGCTTCAGCCTGAAATTACATATGAGTAATTGATGATGTGTCCCACAGTCTTCCCTAGTTTTGAGATGATATGAGCTTTTCCACTGACTTGTCCCACAGATGTAGTCAATTTGATTTCTGTGAATACTCAACTTTTATGTTGTTTAAAAAGGTATTTGTAATGAATGAGTCATTTGTTCCTGCAAAATTCTATCATAAGAACTCCAGCATTGTTTCTATAACCAAAGTCATATTCTCTAACTACTGATCCTTCCTCTTTTTCCAAATTTTGCATTCCCAATTCCCAGTAATAATCCCTAAATATTCATTGCACATCTGATCAATTTCAGCCTGAAGAAGTTGGTAGAATTTAGTTTCATTCTCCTTGGTTTAGTGGTTGGTGCATAAATTTGAATAATAGTGTATTAACTGGTCTTCCTTGAAGACATATGGATATTATCCTATCACAGGCAGCATCATATGTCAAGATAGTTCTTGAAATATTCTTTATCTTGGTGAATGTAATACCTTTTTTTTTTTTTTTTAATTTGTCATTTCTGACATAGTAAACCATGTGAATGTCAGATTCAAAATGGCCAATACCAGGCCATTTCAGATCACTAATACCTAGGATATTGATCTTAATGCATTCCATTTCATTTTTTATTACTTCCAATTTTCCTAGATTCATACTTTGTAGATTCCATGTTCTGATTATTAATTGATGTTTACTGCTATTTATTGTTTTGAATTGTGTTATCACAACTAGTGAAGGTCCTGAAAACTTTACTTGCTTCATCATGGTTAGCTCTATTTTTAGGAAGCAGCTCTTCCCCAGTCATATTATGAGTACCCTCCAGCTCTAGGGGTTCATCTTCTGGCATTATATCTTACAATATTCAGTTGCTATCCATAATCTTTTATTAGTCAATATTCTGCTGTATCAGTGAATATTCCACTGCTATTTACAATATTTTTAGTAGTTAAACATTCTGGCAAAATTCACCTCTCCTTCTTCCTAGTTTGTCTTTGTCTAGAAGCTCAGCTTAAAACTATCCACCAAGGCTGACCCTGCTGGTATTTAAAATGCTGATTTCCGTAGATTCCTGCATAACATTAACATGCAAGCTACCATAGTAAGACAAATTGACAGGTGGTAAATCCATATAAACAACCTCAACTCAAGGTAAGCCAACTCTAGTTTGCCTTTTCATTTTATAGGAAGTTGTTTCTGTAACATTTTCAATTGTACATGATAATTCTTATTCCTCCTGTGGAGCTGCAGCTTATCAATACTGATCACTTATAACTCTATAAACAAGCCTATGAGACGCAAGAATTCAACCTAGTACATAGTAATCTGTTGGCTTTTTCATACATCTTGGATTTAAACATTTCTTTAGTCTTTATATATCAGGATGAAAGAATAAACACTCATATCTAGGAACTGTTGAATGTGACAGGACAGCAATCTACACTTCAAAAGACATACTTGCCAATATGAGTTGCCTGAGGAGCAAGCAAGGTTTTTAAGACAAAGTCTTTACTCCTTTATTACTTTCTTTGTCATTCAGCTAAACATAGCACAGGCATTGTAACTATCTGTAGATGTACAATATCATATCAATACCAGTTTTACAAATATTGGGGAATCTCTATGATGAATGGTAGATAGATGCATATTTGAAGTCTTATAAGCACTCTAATACCTTCTTTCCTTCCAATCAGGACCTTGCTTCAGCTCTGCAGACAGTACCTATTATTGTTGTTGCTGTTGTAATGTGCTTTTGTAATGTTCTGATC
Organism: Chrysochloris asiatica; assembly: GCF_000296735.1. NCBI lineage: Eukaryota > Metazoa > Chordata > Mammalia > Afrosoricida > Chrysochloridae > Chrysochloris > Chrysochloris asiatica. Next base: position 2,406,951 of record NW_006408816.1, read on the forward strand.
CATAGTAACCCTGTGTAGAGTTTCTAATGAGCAATTGGTAAGCTTGAACCACTGATCATGCGGTTCAAACAGACTTTGCAGTCCAGCGCATTAACCCACAATGCCACACCAGAACTCTGAAGTCCTGGCATGGTGCTGTCAGTTAATGCACTGGATGTATTGTCAACTTGAACCACAAAGTTGGTGGTTCAATATCATCAGATGCTCCTTGGAAACCCTATACAGGGCTGCTATGAGTTGGAACTGACTTGATGGCACTTAACAACAACAAATGTATGGCATCCTGGTGTAGTGCAGTGGGCTAATACATCAGACTGCAAAGTCATTTGAACTGCAAGGTCTATGATTCAAGCTCACCAGCTGCCCCTTGGAAACCTTATACAGGTTTGCTATGGGACAGAATCAACTCCAAGGCACTTAAGGACAACAACATATTTTGAATAGAGTCCTAATATGGCACTGTGTGTTAATGCACTGGATTGCAAAGTTGGTTTGAGTTGCAAGGTCGGAGATTCAAGCTCCCCAGAGGCTCCTCAGAAATCCTAAATAGAGTCACTATGGGTCGGAACCAACTCAAACGTACTTAACAACAACAAAAACAATATTTTATATAAGTTCTTCCTGAGTGATGCTAATGATTAAGCACTGGAATGCTAATTGAAAGGTTGATGTAAACCTCAAATCACCTTAGAAATGAGGTCTGGTCATCTGTATCTGAAGTGCCACAGCCTTGCAAACCTTATGAAATGCAGGTCTGCTCTGTCATGAGTCAGAATCAACTGTAATGAGCGACACAACTAATTTTGAATATCAACATCAACAAGCCTTCAAAAAGTCCTCCACTTGTAGAATATTTTCCCTAGAAGATACCACAGACTCTTTCAAAGTCTACCTTCAACTTACAGTATTTCTTGCTCAACCCCTTTATTAATGCTAAGTGACAATGTGCCTCCTATGTGGATCTTCATGTTTATTAATGCTCAGGTCCACTAATTTGATTCTCGTCCTTACTTATTATAAGTTCTGGTTTTTGCTAATTCTGTTATTGGTAAACTTTACAAGTCTACTTTGAAATTTATAAAAATATAAGAAATGTAAAACAGAAAATACATTAGAAAGAGTTATGAATATGCATGATATTACTGTAGCATTTCAAATTTATAATAAAAATAGTCAATTAATCTGATTACATCTGAAAACATTTATATACTGATGTACAAATGGTTAACATTAAAAAATCCTCAATATTTATGTAGATCAGATTTGTGTCAGGATTATACTATACTAATGTTTCCCTGGAGCTCTGGTAGCATAGTGGTTACAAATCGGGTTGTGAACCTCAGGGTCAATAGTTTGAAACTACCAGCTGTTCCACAGGAGAAATATGAGGATTTCAGCTTCTGTAAAGATTTACAGCCTCAGAAACCCTGTACAGGGTCTCTATGAGTTGAAACCGACTCCACCACGGCATATAACAACAACGTTTCCCTGACATATACTTTTATGAATCTCAAGGACTCTAAAGTGCTTCAAGTTCATCTTTGACATCTTATCAACCAAGAATTTGAGTTTCCACAAGTTTGACAGTTCAAATCCACCAACTAATCCTCGGAAACCCTATACATAGTCGCTAGGAGTCAGAACTGACTAGACAGCACTGAACAACAACATAATTGGTGCATCTGGGTTATGATGTTGGTGAATATTGAAAATACCAGGGACTACTAGAAGAACAAACAAATCTGTTAGAAGTACAGTCAGAAAGATCCTTAGAAGCAAGGATGGCAAGATTTCCTCTCTCATACTTTGGGTATATTATTAGGAGGGACCAGTCCCTGGAGATGGACACTATGCTTTTTAAAGTGGAGGGTCAGTGAAAATGAGGAAGACTCCACAATAAGATGAAGTGACACTGTGACAGCAACAAAGGACTCAAGCATAACAATTGTGAGATGGCACAGAACTGGGGAGTGGTTCGTTCTCTTGTGTACAGGATGGCTATTAGTCAGATCCAACTTGACACCACCTAACAACAATATAATTTAAGCTGCTTGAAGAAAATTAGTGTTTTCATTAATTTTTCTCAAGCTAGATTGTACTTTTGTTTACAAATATATTAAAGAAATGTGAAGCAGTATTTTTTAAACAAAGTTTTTGCAACATCTCAGTTGTTTCTTCAAAATTAATATGTTTCAATCTGTATTCAGCTTTCCTTTATTATCTTAATTATGGTTTCTACATACTTCTGTTGTTAGGTGCCATCAAGTCAGTACCAACAACAGAACGAAACACTGCCCTGTCCTGGGCCAACCTCAAAATTATTGCCATGCTTGAGTCTATTGATGTTGCCACTTGGACAATCTATCTCATTGGAGGTCTTCTTCTTTTTCTCTGACCCTCCACCTTACCAAACATGATTTCCTTCTCCAGCAATGGTTCCTCCTGAAAATATGTGCAAAGTATAAGAGACGAAGTTTGATCATCTTGGCCTCCAAAAAGCACTCTGGATGCACTTCTTCCAACACAGATGTATTTGTTCTTTTGGCAACCAAAATTTCAGTTTTCAGGATGTTAGGAAAATTTTCTTCCAGAATCTCTTCAACTATCTCCTCTGTGTACTTGTGTGATTCTTCTTGTTTCAGAATGCCTATAACAAATTATTCCTCTTCACGTTGTCCAACATGAATCTCAGGCCTTCTTCAGATATTTTATCCTTTTTTTCTACTTGTTCTTCTATTTTAGTAATGTTAATTGGTTTATCTTCTAGCTCACTAGTTTTGGCTTCTATCTCTTCTTTTTTACTCCTTTGCACTTTCAGTATATTGTCCATTTCTGATATTCTATTACTAATCATTTGGATCTCTTTCTGTAGGTTTTGAATTGCTTCCAATGCTTTATCTATCTTATTTGATTATTCCTATAGTGCTTTCCTGACTTCTTCCTTATTTTTACCAACTCTATTGTATAGTGTTTTGATACATTTTATAATCATTTTTCTGAATTCCTTCTCAGGCATTTCCAAAGCCTGACCATCTTCCAGTATGGAGTGCTGGTCTACTTCCAGCTCATTTTCCTCATTCACTATCTCTTTTCTGGACATGTGCTGATATAGTCATATGTTTCTGGTTTGGGGGCATATTCTGGAGTTAGCACTGTATTTTTAATGCTTTCTGTATTTTGGTATTTTTAATGCTTTCTGATTGCCTCCAGGTAGATGTGATCAGGAGATGGACTTCCCTTTTCACTCTTCTTCCAGAGAAATTTCAAGATGCCACTGTTGGTCATTGTGACATAACTCAGAATATAATTTTCAGCCTATATCCTTTTTAGTCTTCCTATTCCACTTCTCAACCTCTATTCAGGCCTTTTTCCTAGTGATAAACAGTGGTCCTAAACAATAGGCAAAATGAGTCTTTGGTTGCTTTATTGAGCTATAAACAGATAAAAAGGGCCAGCTGTGGCCATTTTGCACTGTTGTTTGATTTTATGTGGAAACTGTAACTTTACATTTTGAGGAGTTCTGTGTGCATGTGTAGTAGAACCCTCCCAGGATAGGGTGGGGATGGGGTTGGGGTGTCCACTTGGTCAGGCACCTCCACTTGTCACCAGAATGGAGGTGCACAGTCAACGAGAGAACAATGAACAGAGGGGGAAAAAAAAGAATGTCCAAGCCTTTTATTCTGTGGTTCTGTCAGTCATCCTTGGCTGCTCTGATCCTTACCCCACTTGGTCTCTTCCATGATGGCAGCTATGATAGGAGCTTAGTGCCTTGGATTAGAGAGCACTGGATTTTTGCTTCTGCTACAAATTCCCCTGGCTGTAAGCCTTCCAACCTTCTAAATATTCCTTTATATATAGTTCAGAGTTCTGAGACCTTCCTCTGAGCCTGCTTGGTCTGATATTCTGTGTTGTTGCCATCTTGTTTGTTCTTTCCAGATTGTTTTAACAGAATGGTAAGAAGACTTCCAGTGACACAGAAGTCTTAATTTATTGGGTTCACTAAAAATTTCACATGTAATTGTTGATTCATATAACTAAACAATAAATAAGATTCCAGAGGGCAACATTTTGAGAATTATTTTCCGCCCTTCTTTCTTTATCTCTTTATAGCTCAATAAAGCAATCAAACACTCATTTTGCCTATTGTTTATAATAAAGTGCTTTATTCGGTATAACCAAGTTGCTTTTAGCATAGATTAAATAGTTTAGTCATCAATTTTGTATGATCATGGTAACTTTTTTGCATGTTATCTTTGGGAAAAGTTGTAAAATTCCTCCTTGTATATTTTCAGTTTGCAACTTACCTGAATGCTTTTTCTGCTTAGTTTCAGCCATAATTGTTGTTGTTGTTAAATGTTGTAGAGTCAGTTCTGACCCATAGCGAGCCTGTATAGGGTTTCTGAGTAACTACTGGTGAGCTTGAACTACTGACCTTGCAGTTCATTAATCAACATCATCACACCAGAATGCCATAATATTGTCTTTTATTTCATTAAATAATCAATAACAACAACAAAAAAGCTTTACATTAATCAACATTTCTACTTATATGTTTTATGCATTCTTAAAGTAAAAAGCTGATTTTCTGTCTTTCCCTCAAGCAATCTATATTGATAATTCTAGCTTAAGGTTTTAAAAGGAAACTCATTGATTTCTTTTATCTTTTGAGGATAAACTTTTTATATACAAACTGAATGAACTCTTTAATGTCCATGTCTTAAGAGCTTAACAATCCTCAATGCTAGTGTTTATAATTAAAGACAATAATCATTTTGGAAAACTCTGTACATCAATTTATAAATAGAATTTTTTGTTTGTTTGTTTTTTGCTTCAAAAATTTATTTTGAAAATACTTACTGTTTACTTTCCATATGAAAAGCAAAACATCTGGAGGACATAGTTTTCTACACCACATTCCTCCTTTTCGGCAAAATTTGTTTATTACATACAAATATGCAAATAATTAGTTAAAGCAAATATAGTAAGTGACACATCTTACATAAGTTGTAGCTTTAGTTCATCCTGGTTTAATTGCCATATATTGTTCTTTTAGACTAAGTTATCATTATTCTGTAGAAATGCCTACATTTGCCATCTCACCTTGCTTTTCCTTTACAAAAAATTTTAAGGTGACCACATTAATTTAAATGACTTGATATTCAAAGCATATTGTTATTATTAGGTACCACTATTTTAGTCATGACTCATAGCAAAACTATGCACAACAGAATAAAACACTGTCTGTTCCTTTATCATACTCACAATTATTGATCTTTTTGAGCCCATTGTTACCGCTACTATGTCAATCACATTATTTGGGGTCTTCCTCATATTCAGAGATCCTACACTTTACCAAGCATGATGTTGTTCTCCAAGGCCAGGTGCTTACTGATAACTTGTCTGAAGTTTGAGGGATGAAGTCTTGCCATCCTCTCTTCTAAGAAACATTCCAGCTTTATTTCTGCAAACATAAATTTGTTTGCTCTTCTACAGTTCATGGTACTCTTAATATTCTTCTGCAACACCATAATTCAAATTCATCAATTTTTTTATGGTCTTCCTTATTGGTTGTCCAATTTACACATACATGCAAAGCAATGGAAAAATACCAATATCTGGGTCAATCACACCTTAGTACTCAAACTATTACCTTTGCCTTAAACACTTTAAATATGCATTTTGTAACAGATTTGCTTAATTCAGTATGTCATTTGATATGTTTTTTGCATGAGTATTGATTTTGGATACAAGCAAAATAACATTTTTGACAACTTCAATCTTTCCTTCATTTATCATGATGTTGTTTGTTATTTTCAGGGCCAGTTTTGAATATCTTTGCTTTATTTATATATAATTGAAATCCATACTGAAAATTATAGTGTCTGACCTTCATCAGTAAGTATTTTAAGCCCTCTTCACTACCAGCAAACAAGAGTGTATCATCTACATATCACTGATAGTTAATGATTCTTCCTCCATTCTGATATAACATTCCTCTATATATAATCCACCTTCTTAGATGATTTGCTCAGCATACAAATTGTTGTTGTTATGTGCTGTTGAGTCAGTTCCAACTCATAGTGACCCTATACAGAGTTTCCGAGGCTGTAAATCTTTATGGGAGCAGAAACCCTCATCTTTCTCCCATGGAACAGCTGGTAGTTTTGAACTACTGGCCTTGCGGTTCATAGCCCAATCTGTAACCACTACACTATAATTAAAGGATGCAACACTTTTGTACACATTTCCTGATTTTAGTACATTCAGTATCACCTTGTTCTGTAATAATGACTGATTCTTGGTCTATATACTGGTTCCTTATGACAAAATTGAATATTTTTCTTTGCATTGTTATCCATAACTTTTCATGATCCACGTAGGTGAAAGCTTTTGCATAGTCAATAAATTCATTTGTCAGTTTGCATACTGTGACGTGAATGTTGTGATGGTGATGGAAACTATTCCACAGGTATTTTAAATATCAGCATGGTGGACATGCTTCAAGACTAAGGCAGAGTAGAAAGAATGAAAGACTGGTTACATCTGAATATTTAACCCCTGGAAACCTTATGAATAGCATTGCAACATTTTCAGATATGTGTGCCAGAATGTTACATTATGAACAGTAACAGAATATGGCCAGATGTAGTGCAGGCAGATGAGCCCTTCAGATTGAAAAGCACACAAAATATGACAGCGGAAGACCTACCTCCTTCAACTAGGATTACCATAATGACGTGAATACAATAAAGTTTTCATGACTTTCATTGGTAAATAGGGCACAACTAAAATGGAGAAAAACAACTGTGAACATTCGTTAATAACAGAACACGGAATGTACATATTATGTAGCAGGAAAATGGGGGATTTCAAAAATGAAATGTGTAAAAATTGATATTCTAGCAATTAGTGATCTGAAAGGCACTGGCAAAGGCTATTTTGAATCTGATAATTACACATATCTTTTACTATGCCAGGAATGACAAATTCAAGAGGAACGGTGTCACATTCATCATCAGAAACATTTCAAGATCCTCTTTAAGTACAATGCTGTCTGAGATAGGATAATATGCATACACATACAAAGATGACCAGCCAATTGCAATATTATTCTGACTTATGCACCAATCATAAACCCAATAATGATGAAATTGAAAAATTTTAACAACCTCTTCTTCAGTCTGAAATTCATCAATTACTGTCAATTGGAGTGCCAACATTGGATATAAAGAGGAAGATCAGTAGTAGTTGGAACATATGGACTAGGTGATAGAAATGATGCTGGAGATTGCATACTAGAATTTTGCAAGTTATAAATCATTTTGTCAAAGTAATAACATATAAACACCACTCATTTTTCTGTCTGTTTGTTTTACTGTGGCAGCTTGTGTGTACTGCTATGATTCTGGAAGCTATGCCACCGATATGCCACCAGCAGGATACACCCACGGTGAACAGGTTTCAATTGAACTTCCAGATTGAGACAGACTAGGGAAAAAGAGAGGTGTACTA
>NW_006408816.1:2415882-2417117 GCF_000296735.1 Chrysochloris asiatica
GTCAAAAATGAAATGGAACACATAAACTTCAATATCCTATGCACTAGTGAGCTGAACTGGACTGAAATCATCTTAGAATAACATGATTCACTATACCAGGAATGACAAATTTAAGAGAAATGGAGTCACATTCATCATCAAAAAGAACATCTCAATGTGTATCTGGAAATACAATGCTACCTATGGTAGGATAATATCCATTTATGTATATGAAATACTAGCTAATACAACTATAATTCAAATGTACACACCAACCACTAAAGCCAATGATGATGAAGTTGAAGAATTCTACCAAATTCTTCAGTCTGAAATTGATCAAATATGCAATCAATATATATTGATAATTACTGGTTATAGGAATGCAAATGTTGGAAACAAAGAACATGGAACAATCATTGGAAAATGCAGCCTTGGTGACAGAAATTATGCCAGAGATTACATGATAGAATATTGTAAGATCAATGACTTATTTATTGCAAATGCCTTTTTTTTAACAACATAAAAGATGTCTGTATACATGGACAGCACCAGATGGACAACACATAAATCAAATTGAATATACATGTGGAAAGAGATGGAGAGAAAACTCCCATTATCATCAGTCAAAATAAAATAGACCATCAATTGCTCACATACAAGTTCAGGTTGAAACTGAAGAAAATTCAAACAAATCAAAGAGCCAAAATATAACTTTGAAGATATGCCCTCTGAATTTAGAGATCATCTCAAGAAAATATATGATGAATTAAACACTAATGACAGAAGACCAGAAGAGTGGTAGGGTGGGATCAAGAACATCATGCATGAAGAAATCAAAAAGCCATTAAGAAGACAAGAAAGAAGAAAAAAGACCAACATGAAGGTCAGATGAGACTCTGAAATTTGTTCTCTAGTGTAAAACTGCTAAAACAAATGGAAGACATGAGGAGCTAAAATAACTTAATAGATCATTTCAAAGGGTAACTCGAGAAGACAAGGTCAAATATTATAATGACAAATATTATAATGAAATATGCAGAGATTGGAAGTTAGAAAATCAAAAGGAAGAATACAATTCTTAAGCTGAAGGAACTGGAGAAAAAATTCAAGGCTCAACTTGCAGTACTGAAAGATTCTATGGTCAAAATACTGAACGATAAACAAAGCATCAAAAGAAGATGGACGAAATATCATAGTTACTGTACCAAAAATAAAAAGTAGATGTTCAACCATTTCAAGTGATAGCATTTGATAAA
>NW_006408816.1:2417592-2419996 GCF_000296735.1 Chrysochloris asiatica
CTAATTGTGCTAATGAAGAACTTATACATAGACCAAGAGGCAGTCGTTTAAACCAAACAAAGGAACAATGAATGGCTTAAAATTAGAGAAGGTGTGCAGCAGGGTTGTATTCTTTCACTATACTTATTCAACCTGTATGATGAACAAAACTTTGAGAAGCTGGATTATATGAAGAAGAATGTAGCACCAAGATTGGAGGAAGACTCATTAACAACCAGTCATAGGAAGATGATACAACCTTGCATGCTGAAAGTGAAAATGTCTTAAAACACTTACTGATGAAGATAAAAGATCTCAGCCTTCGTTATAGGCCACACTTCAATATAAAGAAAACAAAAATCCTCACCACTGGACCAATAAATAACGTTCACATAAATGAAGAAAAGATTGAAGTTATCAAAGACTTCATTTTGCTCGGCTCAACCATCAACACTCCTTGAGACAGCAGTTAAGAAATCAAAGGACATATTTCATTGAGCAAATTTGTTGCACCAGACCAATTTAAATTGTTGAAGAGCAAAGATGTAAATTTGAGGACTACGGTCCTACTGACCCAACCCATAGTATTTTCAATAGCCTGATAAGCATGTGAAAGTTGGGCAATGAATAAAAAGACGCTAGAAGAATTGATGAATTTGAGTTTGGGTTTTAGTTGTTGTTGTTGTTAAGTGCCATCGAGTCGGTTCCGACTCATAGCGACCCTGTACAGGGTTTCCGAGGCTGTAAATCTTTACAAGAGCAGAAAGCCTCATCTTTCTCCCCCCGAGCAGCTGGTAGTTTTAGAGGATAATGTTAAAGTTTGCTATGAGTTGATACTGACTCAATGGCACCTAACAACAACAACACACTATATGGAAAGAAAAGAGACCTTGGATAAGCAAAATAGAGCAACAAATTTGGAGTCCTCTCACTCCCTGATCTCAAAATTTGCTACACATTCACAATGGTCAAAATAGTCTAGTACAGATGCAACAAAAGATACATAGATAAAAGGAACAGAATTGATAACACAGAAATAAATCCATCCATTTAAAATAAGTTGAATTTTGATAAAAGGCCCAAACACATATCAAATGGGTAAAAGATAGTCTCTTCAATAAAAGATTCTGGCACAACTAGAAATTCATTTGCAGAAGAATGAACCAAAACCTATACCTCATACCATATACAAAACCAAACTCAATGTGAATTAGTGACATAAATGTAAAACCCAGTACCATAAAGATCATTAATTAAAAAAAAAAAATTAGGAACAAACTTAGGGGCTCTAATACATGGCATAAATACACTATCAAACATTACTAAAAACAAACAAACAGTAAAAGACAAAATATATGACTGGGGACCTCCTAAAAATTAGATAATTATGTGAATCAAAATATTTCACCAAAAGAATTAAAAGGCGGCCAATAAATAGGGAAAATTTTTGTGTGTGCAATGACATATCAGACAAGAGAATTATTTCTCAAATTTATAGAAAACTTCAACACCTCTCCAAGATAAAAATGAGCAACACAATTTAAAAATGGGCACAGAACATCAACAGACACTTCACCAAGAAAATATTCAGGCAGCCAATAAACATATGAAGAAATGTTCATGATAATTAGCCATTAGAGAGATGCAAGTCAAATAGCAATGAGCTATTATATCAAACAACATTAATAGTAAAATTAAAAATATATATATACCAAACAACAAATGTTGTCGAGGGTGTGGAGAGACTGGGAGTCTCCTACAATTCTGGTGGGACTGTAAAATGGTTCAACCACTGTAGAAAACAGCATGTTGCTTCCTCAAAAACTTGGAAATAGAAATACTATGTGACCCACCAATTATTCTCCTTGGTATATATCCACAAGAAATTAGAGGCAGGATGCAAATAGATAGATATCCACTGATGTTCTTTGAAGCACTGTTCACAAAAGCAAAAAGATAGAGACAGTTTAAATGCCTATCAGTGGAAGAGTGGATAAACAAACTTTGGTACAAACACACAATGGAATACTGTACCACACTGAAGAATAATGATTAATCTGTGAAACACCTCCCAACATGGGTGAATCTGAAGAACATTATGCTGAGTGAAATAAGTCAATTTAAAAAGACAAATATTGTATGAAACCACTATTGTAAAAACTCAAGAAAAGGTTTTCATATTAAAAGAAACATTCATTGATGGTTACCAGGAGTGGGAAGGAAGGGAGATTAATTCACTGACTAGGGGGTATACACATACAAGAAGGGCTAGGACAATATATAAGAAGAGGGAGGTTAGCAGAAGAATGATGAAGAGAGGTGAAGGCACAGGAGGTATGTAAGGGCTAAAGGGGATAGAGGTAAATAGTGATATACAAAACTGTGGAACAAATGTGTTCTTTGTGTAGATACATGGATAGATACA
>NW_006408816.1:2420806-2434452 GCF_000296735.1 Chrysochloris asiatica
TTTGTTTTCTTGACATTGAGATGTAATCCATATCGAAGGCTGTGCTCTTTAATCTTCATAAGTAAATGTTTCAAGTCCTCTTCACTTTCCTATAAAGAGGGACAAATGGTGTTGCATGGAAGGGATTGCAATCATTGAGATGAAACAAAGTATTGCTATTGAATGATGATCTTGTCTTTAAACCTTTACTCAATTCACAATTTAAAATTTGATTTTTTTATACTTAAGGGAAGAAAAGATAGAAGGAATATACAGTCACTGTACCAAAATAAATTGGTTGACTTTCAATCATTTCAGGAGATGACATATAATCAAAACCAATGATACTGAAGAAAGAATTTCAAGCTTCACTGAAGGCACTAGCAAAAACAATACTCTAACAATTCACAGAACTCCAACTGAAATGTTTCAGCAAACTGAAGCAGCGCTGGAAACACTCACCAGTCTATGCCAAGAAATTTGGAAGATAGCTACTTGTCCAAAAGACTGGAAGAGATCCACATGTGTGTCCATTCTTAGGAAAGGTGACCCAATAAAATGCAGAAATCATCTAACAATATCATTCATATAACAAGCAAGTAAAATTTTGGTAAAGACAATTCACACATTGTTACAACAACACATTGAAAGGGAGCTTCCAGAAATTGAAACAGGATTCAGAAGAAAGCATGGAGTGAGGGATATAACTTCTGATGTCAGGCAGATTTTTATTGAAACTAGAGAATACCAGAAAGATGTTTAATTGTGTTTTATTGACTGTGCAAAGGCATTCAACTGTATGGATCATAATAAATTTGGATATAATTGTGAAGAATGGAATTTGTACAGTACTTCATTATGTTCTTGGAGGAGAAGCAGTACCTAAACCAAGAGGTAATTGTTCTAATATAACATGGGGATACTTCATGATTTAAAATCAAGTGAGGTGTGTGCCAGACTTGTAATCTTTCACTATATTTATTCAATCTGTATGTTGAGCAAATAATGTAAAACTGGACTACATTAAGAAGAATGCAGCATTGTGATTGGAATAAGACTCATTATAAACTTGCAATATGCAGATAACATAACCTTATTTTCAATAACCTCATATGCATTATTAGTTAGACAATGAATAAGGAAGACCAGAGAAGAATTAACACATTTAAATTATAGTATTCACAAAGAATATTGAAAATAGTGTGGATATCCAGAATAAACAAAATTTGTCTTGGAAGAAGTATAGTCTTAGAAGCAAAAATGGTGGGCCATAGTCTCAAGTACTTGGGCATGATATCAGAAGGAAGCAGTTCCTGACGAAGAACATCCTGCTTGACAGAAAATCAGTAAAAAAAGGAAGACCCTGAATAAGACGGAATGACACAGTGACTGTAGCAGTGAGCTCAAACAGCACTAATTGTGAGAATTGAGCAGGACCAGGCAGGCAGTTTTTCATTCTATTGTACACGGGGTTACTATGAGTTAGAGCAGACAAGAAGTTATTTAACAACAACAATAAATCCTTAAAAAGTCATGCTGTGTGGCACAAAGGGTTGAACCCTTTGGAGTTCAAATTCACTAAGTGATGCCTTAGGAAAGAGACCTGATGATCTGCTTCCAAAAGGTCATACCTTGAAATCTCTAAGAAGCAGTTTTACTCAGTAGACATGGGGTCACCATAAGCCAGAATTCAAAAGTAAACAACAATTACAGTACTTTAATTTTGTTAAAATCTTACAGTTTTAAAAGAAAAATGGTACTAAAGGATGGATGATATTCTAGACAATTCAAGACACTGCCTAAATGCCCATAAAAACACAGCTCATAGGAGGTAAGGGCCAGTTCCACTCAGCAGTACACTCTTCTTCACATACTAATGTGGCCTGTCCATGTCTTCAGGTTCAGCTAAAAAATAAATCAAATTCTGCAGCAGGTAAGTTAGCCTTGACATTTGCTCCAAAATCCACTTACATACTACATCAATGGAGTGTTTTCTTGATAAAAGAGTAAATAGATGAATGAACATTTTTGTTACTGATATTTTTCAAAGTTTCCATTAGCATAGACAGCTTTGCCCCCACAACTCTTCCTGTTGTTTTCTAACAACAAAATGCTACATTGATTATAAGATTGTTGCTAAACACTAAGTAGAACAGCTTGATAGGGTTTCCAAGGATCTAACCTTTATGAAAGCAGAATGCCACAACTTTGCCTGCAAATACTACAAATTGCATGGGGGTATGAAATGCAGGACCCTTCAGTTATCATCCCCAAAAGCTTTAAAAGAAAGAAGAGCCACTGTACTATGTTGTTGTTATGTGCTATTGAGTCGATTCTGACTCATAGTGATCCTGTATAGGGTTTCCAAGGAGTGACTGGTCACTTTGAATCACCAACGTTGTAGTTTAAACTGAACTTGCAGTCCAGCACATTAACCCACAGCACGACACCAGGATAGCATTATATTAGACAATATTTTGTTTAAATGGCTTTGCTGGGATACTTTCTCAAAGAACATCCTTTCAATTGTGTTATGTCACTATGCTAGTCTATTATGTTATAAAAATGGTAATAAATGTTTAAGAGCATTCTTACTAATCTAAACACTGGCACAGACAATTGTTCTGAATTGGAAGGTACTTTGTATATATGACTGTTTAAAATATTGTGTGTGTATTTAAATATATTTTAAATATATATCTCCTCTTTTGTATTACTTTTATTATTATACACACACTTATGAGGGGGTTCAAAATGTTCATGAAAAAATGCAAATAAAAGATAAAGAAATTTTTTCAAGAACTTTTTGAAACCTACTCATCTATGTAAAATTTTGGTAGTAGGATTCCAGTTAATACATGCACCAGTTTATTTCAAACACAATGTGTTTAGAGAGGTTCTCTCTGATCAGTGGATGGATGCAGATAAATTTTCTCAATAAAACAATTGTCTTAGTTTTCTAAGGGTTATTTAAAAAGGCTTAATCAATGCAGTGGCTTCTGAGGGAATCTGTTGGCCCAGTTAAATTCAAGGCAGAGCAATAAGTTCAGAGGATTATGAAAACTCTTTTTTGGGATTCCAATGGAGTAATCTTGAAAGATTTTCTCAAAGGACACAGGATGATTTCCAAGGGGTAACCTTAGTAGATTTTTTTTTTTTCTTTTGAAGGACATGGAACAACTATAGAGGCAAATTAGGAAGAAGTTTCAACAAAATTGAAAATTACATTGGTGAATAAAAGGCCAGAAAAAGTTTCTGCCTCCCACCCTTATTCTTTGAGGGAATCAAGGATTCTCCTATAATAATTTGTTGGGAAATGTTACTCCATCAACTTTACAGTTCTTATCTTGGTCCTTCAGATTTTTATTGGAAATTTCAAAGAATAATCATTTTTATACAGTGTAAATTAAAGAGTGCAGAATTTTTCAGGCAAGGGAACACCACTTTTAGAAGTATTTAGGCCTAGATGGAGGATATGTCATGAAAAAATAGTTTCACATTTTAGTGTTTTTGCTTTTAAAAAGTATATGATTTTTATAACAATCTTTTTTATTAAAATTTTTATAGTGAATTATGTGATAGTTTACATGAGAGAACATTAGCTTTACATTCATCCTATCTTGTTTCATTTCATTGCAATGATTACAATCCATTGCATGCATCATCAAACAACTAAAGGGTACATCCCTCAAGCCTATCTCTGGGCCATCTACACACAGACCCTCTCCATCCCTGAGTCTAGAGTCCCCAGCCACTCCATTACTCCACCTCATAATCTCTACCTCCATCTCTGGCATCACTACTTCTCTGGATAGGGTCCCACACTCTGCTTTTCTCCCTTGATGGTCCCAGGGACCTCCGCTCCTGGACTGCAAAATCAACCATTCCTCTCCTTTTGTTACAAAATGTCTACCTTTACATTTGAAACCCTCACAGTCAGTCTTGATAGCTAGCAACCATTCACTATTGAACCACAAGAGTTTTAATCCCATCTCCTCTAATCAGCCCCATTGAAACAGGTTGGAAACCACTCAGTAAGGATTCCACCTTTTCCCGCACCCTCTGGAACTAGGTTCCCTCTTGAAAGCTTATAGGCCAGTCACTTCTTGCCTTTGTAGTACCCTTATTTTGAGTACCCAATGTCTAAGTTGCCCATCTTTGTGGACCCTGTGTACCGAGGGGGTGGGACTGATCCTCACTGTGAAGATTTGTTCCCTCCTTTGACCTACTACATCCACAAGCATAGATCAAGTTCATCAAATTGTAGCTATTACTCTTTTCTTCCTCTTCTTTCTTCCTGTAGTCGAGTTCTGATAATCCAGCCATTGAAGCCAGGTCAGATGGGTACTATCTGCAAGTGTGGGTGTTTTTGTGCATCTCACTATAGTCCTCTGTGGCTATGTCCCTGTCCCTGGGCCCTGGAGTCCTCAAATCTTGCCATACTGGTGGCTTTCACTGACCCTTTCATATAGTGTAATAATGATATTTTTTAAAAATTATTATGAAGGCTTTTAGGAAAGGTTAATCAATTGACAAAAATCAGGGCTGGTGGTTTGATTTTTAAACTACATTGTATCCGAATATAAGACTGTCTATAGAATAAAAAGTATCATACATTTTGTAGATATTAAAGTTTTATGTACTGTATTATACCACATTTTAAACTCTTCTAAAAATGTCCTTCAATAAAGATATAAAACTGCATTGACAAAATTCATCTTCAGGCTGATGAAAAAATTTAGTACTGTAGAGCCTTTAGCCTAAATTATTTATTAAGCCACTAAAAATTTATTTAGAACAGAGGTAATTGATTTTATAGGGTGGCATGTTACAATCAAGTGTTATCATCCCATAGACCTCAGGCAACATTTCACAGGTTAGCAGGGTACAATGCCTTTCGGCTAAAATATTGTTTTTAATAGCACATATTAATGCAACTAAGGTAGATTTAGGCTACATCTTGTCAGAAAAATAGATCCTGTGTATGAGTCTTGATTCTTAATATTAAGAATGCCAGTTTTATATACCTAAATTAAAAATGACCTTTTATTTAGGAATTAATTATCTCATGCTTTGACATTTTTTGTTGTTTTTTTTTTCCTTTGCTACTATTAAATGTTGATGACTGCCTGCTATGGTTCAATATTTTTGTAAGGATGTGTCGAATAGCTTGGTACAAAGCTAAATGACATAGCATCCCAATGAGAATGATAAGCATATTGACTGAGGAGGAGGGAGGTGATAGAATTCTTTGTTATTTCTGCCAGTTGAAATATATGAATTATAGTGAAACAGGGACATCTTGTGTAGGATAAGGATACAAAACTTAGAGCAGAAACAAAAAAAAAAAGACTAAGATGTCTTAAAATGAAATTTAGATACACACACACACACACACACACATATATATATATATATATATATATAATGTATTTTATGACAAGTAAATTTTGCCCCCAAAATTAAAGTTTAACTTAATATACACATACTGAAATATTTTGGAACATAGTATACTAAATTGCAAAAATAGACAAGATGACTGAGAATGGGTAAAGCAAACATATACAAATTTAACCATTGTAGAACTTGTTGTAGGTGTGTGGATGTTAACTGTCAACTTTTCTTTGTGTTTGGACATTGTCAGAATAAAACAAAAATAAAACCTAAAAATTACACCTAGCAATAAAATTAACTCCAGTTGAAAATAAAAATAAATAGTTTAGGAAACCAGTATTAGATATAACTTGTAAACACAAAAACACTAAAAAAAAAGGTTGTTTACTACTTTGTCATTTTAAAGTGTATGTGATGAATCTGTATTAGCTATTGCTTCAGATTTCACCATCATAGTTAACTCCAGTTAAGCTGTTATTTTTATGGGTTTTATTCTGTCATTATTACTGGACATATTTTTCAGCATTAAAAGCTAAAATACATACAGAAGATAGATTGAGAGTGGTTGTATTTTACATGGTTTATGCTTGACTGCTAACCTAAAGTTTGATGCTTGGATGGAACTCATCTAAAGTAACCAGGAAAAAGTCCAGTGATTTGATTCTGTTAAGATTACAGGCAAGAAAACCCTAAATAGAAGTTTTACTCTGCAATGAGGTTACCATGAATCAGAATTGACTTGACTTCAACTTTAACCAAAAGTATATTTAAATGTGATGTATTGGAATTTCTGTAGACACCATAAATTCTTAATATTACTTAAAATTTCCAGTATCATATCAGAGTACTATTCTTGGCATTATAATCAATTAGAACTTCAAAGAAAGCATAAATATGGATAACCCTACACTTTCAGTCAGTTCATTTTACCTCATAGTGAAATTGCTTAGAATTTCCAAGGCTGTACATATTTAATGGTACAGAAAGTGTCATCTTTCTCTCTGAGAGCAGCAGATGGGTTTGAAGTGCTGACCATGCAGTTATCATGCCAGTATTTATCCTTCAGCTATTTCAGAATAGATATGAGAAAAAAGGAATCTGGACATTGAACAGCTTTCTCTGAATGATTAAGAAGTCAGTTTTGTAGTAAATATACTTAAGAAAAATTTTTATTTTATAATATTTTAATATAATGCCTATTTAAACCAAATTGAGGTAATCTAACATTATTGAATTACTTTCTTTCTGACCATATAATGTTTGTGATAATAAACACGAATTCATAGCAACTGCTAGTATGGGTTCCGAAATTTCATGTTTTTTTAAAGTGACATTCTTTGTAAGATCACCTGTATTATTCTGCAATATATTTTTCTTAGAAAAGGAGACTTTGATAATATATTTTATTATAATTGGAGATACATGTCCTTATGCATTTATCAAAACCAATAGGATTGCATAACAAAAAGGATGTACCATAATATAATTATGGACTTTTATAAATAATTAATAATGATCCACCATTTGTCTGTCAGTTTGACGTATTGTGGTGGCTTGTGATTTGGTGTGATTATGAAAGCTATGCCATGGGTTTTTAAATACCAGCAGGGTCACACATAGTGAACAGGTTTCAGATGAGTTCCTAGACAATACAGACTAGGAAGAAGGAGTGACAAACTATTTACAAATATTTAGTCATTGAAAACCGTATGAACAGCAGAGAAACACTGTCAGATACAGTGTCAGAAAATAAGCCCTTCAGATTGGAAGTGCACTCAAAATGCGATTGGGGAAGAGCTGCCTCTTCAAAAAAGAGTTGAACATGATGACATGAAAGGAGTAAAGCCCATGGGAGTAAAACCCAGAGGACCTTCATTTGTTGATAGGGCACAACTCAAAACGAGGAATAACAGCTTTAAACATCCATTAATAATTGGAACATGGAATGTGCAAACCATGATTCTAGCAAGAATGGAAATTGTGAAAAATGAAATGGTATGCATAAACATTGATATTTTAGGCATTAGTGAGCTAAAATGGACTGATATTAGCCACTTTGAATCTGACAATCTCATGGTTTACTATGCCGGGAATGACAAATTGAAGAGGAATGGTGTTGCATTCATTGTCAAAATGAACATACCCAGATCAGTCATGAGCTACAACACTGTCTGTGATAGGAAAAGATCCATACGCCTACAGGGAAGCCCAGTTAATACCACTATTATTCAAATTTATGCACCAACCACTAAAGCCAGTGAGGATGAAATAAAAGAATTCTACCAACTTCTTCAATCTGAGATTGATCAAACATGCAATCAACATGTATTGCTCATTACTGGTGATTGGAATGCAAAGGTTGGGAGCAAAGAGGAAGCATCAGTAGTTGCAAAATATGGTCTTGGCAATAGAAATGATGCTGGAGATTGCATGATAGAATTCTGCAAAATCAATGATTTGTTCATTTCAAATACCTTCTTTACACAGCATTGCTGTTGTTGTTAAGTGCCGTTGAGTCAGTTCTGACCCATAGCGACCCTATACAGGGTTTCCGAGGGTGTAAATCTTTACGGGAGTAGAAAGCCTCATCTTTCTCCTGCGGAGCGGCTGGTAGTTTCAAACCGCTGGCCTTAAGGTTCACAGCCCGATTCGTAACCACTACGCTACCAGAGCTCCTTATTGCAGCGTAGTAGTTACGAATCGAGCTGTGAATCACAAGATCAGCAGTTCGAAACTATCAGCCACTCCGATGGAGAAAGATGAGGCTTTCTGATCCCATAAAGATTTACAGCCTCGGATACCCTGCACAGGGTCACTATGAGTCGGAACCGACTCCACGGCACATAACAACAACAACATAATTAGGGAGAGGGCAGGAAAGAGAGAAAGAGAAATTGGATTTATGGGTATAATAGCTCAAAAAAGGAACAAATCTTTACATCAAGGATCCCTCCCATCCCCTCAGTACACAGCCTTGACAGGTATGGGCAACTTAGACATTAGCTACCTCTAATGGGGTGGGAGTCTATAAAAGCAAGAAGTGACTGGCTTACAAGTGCTTAAGAGGGAGCCTAGTTCCAGACTGGTCAGGGAAAGGGAGAACCTTCACTGAATGATTGATTTCCAATCTGTTGGGACCAGGGCTGGCAAAAGGAAATGGGGATAAGACTCGTGTGGTATAATAGTGAACAATTGCCATCAGTTCTGACTGTGAGCGTCGGAAGCGTAGAGGTAGATGTTTTTTGACAAAAGGAGGAGAGTGATTGATTTTGCAGCCCAGGAGTGGCAGTCCCTGGGACCATCAAGTGAGAAAAGCGGTGAGCGTGACTCTACAATGATAGGCAGTGACACCATGGATGGATACAGAGACAATGGTGTGGACAGCTGCAGTGGCTGGGGACACTGGACTCAGGGAGGGAGAGGGGCTGTGTGTTGCTGGCTGGGTGGGGGGCGGAGCGGGGCTGTGGGGTGTATCTTTTGGTTATTTGATGAAGCCTGGAGGGAATTGTGATCATTGCAATGAAAATAAATATTATATGATGAATGTAAAACTGATGTTCTCCTGTGTAAACCCACATAATTCATAATAAAAACTTTTTTAAAAAAAAGCAAGTGCATCCAGAGTGCTCCTTGGAGGCCAGGATGGCCAAATTTTGTCTCTTATACTTCCGACATATTGTCAGGAGGGAACAGTCACTGGAGAAGGATATCATGTTTGGTAAGGTGAAGGGTTAGAGAAAAAGAGGAAGACCCTCAGCCAGATGGATTGGCAAAATAGCAGCATCAGTGGATCAAGCATGGCAACAATTGTGAGGTTGGCCCAGGCCCAGGCTGTGTTTCATTCTGTTGTGCATAGGATCACCATACTTATTCAACCTGTATGCATAGGTTTGGTTTCTGTATATGGAGCAAGTAATACAAGAAGCTGGATTATATAAAGAAAAATTTGTTATCAGGATTTGAAGAAGACATTATCAACATGGTATATGTAGATGATTCAACCTTGCTTACTAAAAGCAAAGAGGACTTGAAATACTTTCTGATGAAGTATTTAACCACAGCCTTCTGTGTGAGTTGCTCCTTAGTGTAAAGAATACAAAAATCCTTACCACTGGAACAATAAAGAACATCATAATAAATGGAGAAAATATTGAATTTGTCAAAAACTTCATTTTACTTTGATCAACCATCAATGCCCGTGAAAGCATCATTTAAGAAATCAAATGATGTATTGCATTAGGCATATCTGCTGCACAAGACCTCTTTAAAGTGTTGGAAAGCAAAGATGCTAGTTTGAGAACTAAGTTGCACCTGACGTAAACTGTGGTATTTTTCAATAATCTAATCTTCATCCGAAAGTTGGACAATGAATAAGGAAGATCATAGAAGAATTGATGCTTACAAGTTATGGTGTTAGGAAAAAATATTAAGAGTACCATGGTTTGGCAAAATAACAAACCAATTAGAATGCTTCCTGGAAGCCAGGATGTCCAGACTTCATCTCTTATTTGGGGCACATTGTCTGAAGAGACTATGTTTAGCAAATATCAGGTTTAGCAAAATGGAGAGTTGGATAAAAAGAGGCAGACCCCTAAGGAGATGGATTGGCAAAGTGGCAGCAGCAATGAGATGAAATGTTACAACAATTGTGAGGTTAGCATAGGACTGAGCAGTATTTCACTCTGTTGGTACCAACTCTATGTTACCTAACAACAAAAATATATAAATATTACTTTTTATCCTGGTTTTCAAACAGAAAAAGATATATATCAGAGTGAAAAATAATCACATATTTTGTCTTGAACAAATATAAAAACAACAAAATTACTGAGCTTTCAATACTATACTATAAATGAATACTATAAATACTATAAATGAAACCATTTTTCACATGATTGATAATATGGGATCCCATTCATTTGTCTAATAGTAGTTAATAGCATGGAAAATTTTAAGTTAGCTCTGAGTTTAACTACCTATTTCAAAACTGTTTTTTATTTGTTAGGAAATAGAAAATTATCAAACCTCTCATCCTCAGCTTTCTTATTTTGTTAATAAATTCAATATATTAAATATACTGTGAATATTATAAATATAATGGATTACTATACAGTATCAAGTTTTTGTGAAGATTTAATTACATGAAATTCATAAGCAAAGACATCATTGTGGGGTGTTCTTTTGAATTATGGTTGGGTTAATGTCTCTTCTATATATCATCATTCAGGGGATTAGGAGAAGAAGTAACTGCTACCTGAAGCATAATCTTTTTAGGATATAGATTAGTAGAGCAAGATATCAAGAAAAGTCATCACATGCACTTATACTTCTGCTTACTGATAGGCTGTTAAAATTCTATTAGCCCTTGAGACACATGTTCAATATCCAAATCAATGATATAAGACCTTAGTTTTCCATCAAAAGTGGAATATGAAAGAAAAGTATATTGTAAGAATACATTAATTTTATAGCAACTCCAAAGAAATAAAAACATAATTTGGAAACTATGACTAAAAATATTAAACAAAAATTATAAAAACAATTAAGATTATCACATTTATAAAATTATCTAATTTGATTATCTAAAGATTATCAAATACTTCCTTATTTTTTCATGTATATGTATGTATGAAACAGTGAGTCAAACCCACCAGCCCTCTTGGAAACTCTATATAGGGTTGCTATTTGTCAGAACTGACCTGAAGACATTTAACAACAGCATACATGACTTACTTAGAAATGTGACAAATACATAAATGTGAGTGTCAATATCTGGAAAAGGGATAGAGTTACAGCAGGAGATTTTAATAAAAATTAGAACAACAATGAACAAGATGCTGATGATGGTATTCAATGAATGAAGTATAAACAACTTAATTTTATGCACCAAAGATTCCCTAAGATAGATGATAGATGAATAGATAGATAAAAAGGAAGATATTAGATGTACATGTTATTAAGTGGCATTAAGTTTGTTTCAAACCATTTGTTCTTGTTAGGTGCCATTAAGTTGGTACCAACTCATAGTGACCATTTGCACAACAGAATGAAACACTGCCTGGTCCTGCACCACATTTGAGCCTATTGCTGCTGCCACTTTGCCAATCCATCTCACTGGGGTGTCTACCTTTTCTCTTAGACCCTCCATTTTGCCAAATCTGACATCCTTCTCCAGGGACTGGTCCCTCCAGACAACGTGTCTGAAATATGAGAGATGAAGACTGGCCATTCTGGCTTCCAAGGAGCATTCTGCCTGTACTTTTTCCAACAGTGATTAGTTTGTTCTTTTGGCAAACCATGATAGTTTTAACATTTTCTTCCAATATTATAGCTCATGCGCATCAAATCTTCTATGGTCTTCCTTAATCACTGTCCAACTTTCACATGAATATGAGGTTATTGAAATTACCATGGTTGGATCAGGCACACTTTAGTCCTCAAACTGTCATCTTTACTCTTTTTAACACTTTAAAGAGGTTTTGTGCAGCAGAATTGCCTAATGCAATGTGTTGTTTGATTTCGTGACTGCTGCTTCCATTAGTGTTGATATTTGATCAAAGCAAAATGAAATCTTTAACAACTTCAATCTTTTCTCCATTTATCATGATGTTACTTATTGTTCCATTGTGATAATTTGTTGTTGTTGTTGTTGAGGTGTGACCCACACCTAAGACTATAGTCTTTGATTTCATCAGTAAGTATTTTAAGGCCTGTTAGCTTTAAGTAAGCAAGGTTGTATGTATCATCAGTATATGGCAGGTGGTTGATGAGTCTTCCTCAAATGTTGATGCCATATTATTCTTTATATAATCGATTTTATTGGGTTATTTTCTCACCATGCAGATACGTATGGTGAAAAATACATTCCTGGCACACACCTTTTCTAATTTTAATAATTCAGTGTTTCTTTTTATTGTTTGAACAACAACTGTATCTTGGTCTATGAACTGGTTCCTCAGTAGCACAATTAACTTTTCCGGAATATTTTTTCTTTGTAATGCTGTCCACAGGTTGTCATGATCCACAGAATAGAAAGCCCTGGCATAGTCAATAAAGCACATAGAAACATTTTTTCTATTCTCTGCTTTCAGCAAAGATTCATCTGACACCAGAAATGCTATCACCCGTTCCACATCCTCTTCTGATTCTGGTTCAAACCTCTGACAGTTCTGTGCCAATTTATGGTTGCAGCTATTTTTGAACTATCTTTAGCAAAATTGTTCTTGCATGGGACAATAATTATATTGTCCCATCATTTCTGCATCCTGTTGGGTCACCTCTCTTTGGAATGTGCACAAATATGGGTGCCTTCCAGTAAGTTGGCCAGGTAATAGTCTTTCAAATATATTGGCATACATTAGTGAATGCCTCCACTGCTTTACCAGGTTGTTGAAAATTTTCAATTTGTATTTCATCAATCCTTGAA
Source organism: Chrysochloris asiatica (assembly GCF_000296735.1). Lineage (NCBI taxonomy): Eukaryota > Metazoa > Chordata > Mammalia > Afrosoricida > Chrysochloridae > Chrysochloris > Chrysochloris asiatica. The sequence continues at coordinate 2,433,606 of NW_006408816.1, forward strand.
GTCTTTTTCTTTGGCAATGCCTTTAGTGCACCTCTGACTTTTTCCTTCTGTGTCATTGGTGCTTGATCACATGATACTTGGTGAAGTGGTTGAACATTGACTATTTCTGTTTGGTACAATGACTTTGTGTATTCCCTCCATCTTATTCATCTTTTTACTTTTTTTATTTTTTGATGCTTTCACTTCATTAAATGTTTTACCCATAGAATCCTTCAATATTTCAAGTTGAGGCTTGGATTTTTATTCAGTTCCCTTAGCTGGAAGAATGTTGACCTTGTTCTTCCCTTTTGGTTTTTAATTCCAGGTCTTTGCATATTTTCTTAAAATATTTGAATTTGTCTTCTTCAGTTGCCTTTTGAAAATTTCAATTCAGCTCTTTTACCTCATTTCTTCAATTTTCATTAGCATCTCAATGCTGATGAGCAAGTTTCAGAGTTTTTTCTGACATCCATATTAGTCTTTTTCTTATTTTGTCTTTTTAATGAACTTTTGTTTTCTTCCTGTATGATGTACTTGATGTCATCCCACAAATCTTCTGGTCTTGGGTCAATTACTGTCTAATTCATCAAATCTATTCTTTGGATAATCTCTAAAATTAGGTGGGATATGTTCATGGTCATATTTTGGCTCTCATGGTCTTGTTTTAATTTTTCTCAGCTTTAGCCTGAACTTGTATATGAGAAATTGGCAGCGTATTTCACACTCTGTCCCTAACCTTGTTTTGGTTAATGATATAGAACTTTTCCACGATCTCATTCCACAAATATATTAAATTTTATTTCTGTGTATTCTATCTGGTGAAGTCCTGGTGTGTAGTCATCTTTTATGTGATTTAAAATATGAATTT
>NW_006408816.1:2435547-2437351 GCF_000296735.1 Chrysochloris asiatica
ACACACACATATATATTATTTATTTATCTATTTTCACTGCATTGTACAGATGAGTTTCCTCAGTGGTGATCTTAAGATCCTAAACAGCCACAAAACTCCTATGATGAAGTCTCCATCCAGTAGCAATATTGCCTCCACAGAAGGTATATCAAATTGATCCAATGTGTCATACACATAAGACTGTTACATAGCATTAGCATTAGTGAATGCCATTAAAGCCTTACAGAAAGCATCTTACTTTATTTAAAGATAACATCGACCAAGGTAACCATCTAGAACTCTAAGACTAGAGTAAACCATTCAGAACCCTTCTGGTATATCATTACTCCTCTGAAACCCATGCTCTCCCCAGAAGTCAGAAATGTCAGCATTGGGTTCAATTTTTACCACTGAGTGATATCATGCCACTTCAGGAAAATTCTTCTCTGATCATTCAGTACAGAACACAGCGACTCCACACAGGCCTTTCTCTTACCAGGGGCTATGTCAGCAGGTGCTGGGCAAGCTTGGGAGTACACAGGACTGCCCACAATTCAGATCAGCCTGCATGTTAGGTCAAATAATTTGTTACAAGGCCACATTAACTTCTGGAAAAATACAAGCTCATAGTACCCTTATAGGATATTGTTGAATTGCCCTGATAAGGTTGCAATAGCTGTCAATGTTATTGGAGCAATTGCTACATTGCTTTCCTTCTCCTATTTAAACCACCAGCCTTTAAGACAGCAACCCAGTACTTATTCACTGCAATTTCTTAGGTCTTTCTGGAAAAAGGCTGTATTCAATTCAGCAAATACAGGAAACAAACACAAAAAGGGCAAAGACCAAGAGAGATCTCCTCTTTTTGAGCTAAACTTCCCCACAAGCATCTTTATCCAGAAGCCCCAGTGAATTTCTTTATAGAAGAGCTTTGTAAGTCATTTGAATTATTTGTTCCTTCAACTAAAAAAATAAGTTGTTAGGGTCTGTTTAGGGTCAGATGAAATTATATAAGGAATAAGAAGGAAATGTACAACCTAGACAAATTAATTTTGCTTTCAAGCATTCTAAAAATTAAAACAGAACAAAACAAAGCAACACCTAATAATGAGTTCAGAGAGAGAACTATGGATCTATTCACATTTCACAATGAAAGTAATGTTTTCTGAGTGAAATGAAATGAGCTCTGAAAGAGCTGATATTTCAGTATGGCATCTAAATACAACAAGATCAAAGTTATAGTTTGAATAATTTATGTAAGATTTTAAAGATAATAGCTAGGTTTAGAATATTTGTACAAAGATTAATTTATTGGATTTTAAACTGATGATAATATATTAACTTTGAAAGTTTTATAGATGATTCGATTTGAAATGATAGAATTATATACAAATTTAGTGAATATAATTCAATTAATAATTTATTTTCAAAAATTTGAAAACAAAAATTCCCCACAATTCATATTAGTGCTGTTAACTCCTCCTCCCAATCTAAAACTATTGAATGTTTAAAAAAATAGGAAAGAAGAAAATTACATAGGAACTAGATGTACTAAAGTAACTAATATAACTGAAATTCATAGCAATTTACCATGTTTCTGAGAATCAGCAAATGGCGAATAATAAAAGTTGTGATACATATATATGCTTAACTGCCGTGCAGTCAGTTCTGACTCATAGCAACCCCATATAGGATTTCCATGGAGAGGCTGGTGGTTTGAACTGCCTAGAGTGCCACTGTACTGTGAACCACAAGATCGGCAGTTCAAACTACCAGCTGTTCACCCCTATATAGTGTTACTCCACGGCACATAACAACAACTATA
>NW_006408816.1:2437647-2453861 GCF_000296735.1 Chrysochloris asiatica
TCTCTCTCTCTCTCTCTCTCTCTCTCTCTCTGTAAGTCTAGATCTAGTTAAAATTAAAATTGTTCCTTTAATATTAAGGCAAACAAAATATGACTGGAACTACTTAATGAAATAATTGAAAAATCACAAAGAAGTTAAAACATAAAAATCTGTTAAAATATTTTAGAATATACTTATTTCTTAGAACAAATACACTTATAATTTTATAGCAGTAGTATCCAAGAGACTACATTAAGAGGCATATTATGCATTTCATTTAAAAACAAACACTTAAAGCCTATATTTGGAAGAGAAAAAAACTATCGCAATATATATGCTATTAAAATTTATTTCATTTCCTTGGCACCACAAAATATCCAATTTAAATCTTTAAAATGTCTTATATTTGCATACAATGTCTCTCAGTGGATATATAAGAAACTGGAAACTGCATGTATCACTGGAGAGGGAATCTGGAAGTTTGGGAACATTTTCTTCTTTAAAATATTCACTGTATTAACCATTGCCAAAACACAAAAAACAAATTTATTTCTGTCAAGTTGATTCTGACTCAAAGTGAGCCTGTAGGACAGAGTAACACAGTTCATAAAGTTTGCAAGACTGTAATCTTAACAGAAACAGAAACATCATTCTCCTGAATATTTGCTGGTGAGTTTGAAGCACCATTCTATCAGTTAGCAGCTGAGCCCTTAACCATTGGTTATCAGGGCTCTTTATTTACCCATTATCTTTCTAAAAACAAACAACACATTTTAAAAATAAACCAAGAATGTTCAACAAATCAGACATGTTAAAAATTCTATAATTTGTACAGAGCACAATTATGTAAGTTTTATGCTTTTGAAATGTATGCTTTGCATGAAGTTGTTATAGTTAGGTGCACGCAAGTCAGTTCCTACTCATAGACACCTATTTTTCAAAAAATCTAAGCATTGCCAAGTCATATATAACACTAAAATTGTTGACATATAACAACTCATCACTCGGTTTGTCCTACAGTGATGGTTTATGTGTTCTGTAATGCTTGAAGTTATCCCACTGGTATTTCAAATGCCAATATGGTCAACCATCTTACTTTTACAAAGTGTGTATTTTCATTATAGGGATATTTCTGTGAGCAGGATTCAAAGGCATTGCATCACTGCCTATATTAGAAAGTTATTGAACCCAGCACTTATTGAACCAAGATGAATCCTTTGTCCTCTAGATAAATCCCTGACTCTGAGATAGAGAGGTTTCAAAGGAGCTTCCAAGACTGTGATAGACAGGAAACAGCGAACTTGTGATATTCTGAAGAAAATTGGCCTGTAAAAAAGCATTGGGTAGCAATAGAACATTTATATGAGAGTTTAAAATCTGAGACACATGATACATGTATAAAAAGAGCAGTTTATTTGAAGCCTTAATTTCTTTTTAGGGCTTAACATATGTCTGAAATCCATGTTGAGTTTTAATGTTGCTTTTTCAAATAGCAGTTTTGCTTTAACCTCTGTTGATTTAACATGACACTTTTCACTGTTTCATCTGACAGATTTTTAAAGCTAATATTTTTTGTAAAGTCCTTTTAATTTTGTTTTCATATTTTTGACCTGTCTTCCGTGCACTATGGCAAAGCTGAGTTAGATTTATCTGCACTGACATCTAGTGGCCATTATTTGTCAGTGCAGCTGAACTTTTTTGTTCTATTCTGGCTCTATGTGCACTAATTAAGGGAACACTGATTGGTAAGTAAACTGGAGAATGAGATGTCTCAATATTAGGCTTGGCCTTCTTTGATTACTCCTGCATCTTACATTTGCAATCAATACAGCCCATTCTTGCTTTGTAGAGAGTTGACATGGGGTTCCTATGGATTATTTAGAAAATTAGTGGCTACAACAAAAGTTATGATTTATATAAATTTGATTTGATGCACAGAAAATTGGAATATAAGGACTCCCATGTGAAACAGGCTCAATTGGAGACATTTTGTAACTGCAACTTTGAAACCTCCAAAGTATATTTTAAAAAACAATAGAGTACACTCCCTACAACTTACTATATCCCAGCAAGTTAAGCAGATCAAGGAATGGCAATCCCAAACTCTGTAAAGATCTCAACAATTGACTCTATGACTACTGACTTATCACTACCCCCAATCACTGCTGCTTTAAATTCACTAAAGAATTCAAGATTCTTACAAATGCATATCAGTCTGGAATGTCTGATTATATCAGTTGATTTGTATAAGTCTGGGACATGCCCCAAAATGGTTGTTGTTGTTGTTGTCAGGTGCCATTGAGTCAGAACCGACCGTGCAGTGAGGCGGCACAAATATGGTTACAGCATGACAAATGGAAGACTGTTCAAGCAAATCTTGCTTTAAATCCCAATAAGACTCCTAATCAAATGCTGACGAAGATCAAGGCTAAGAAAATCAGTTATATAAAGCCCTTATGGAAGTGATTCCTCCAGTAGTAGACTGGGCAAGAATATACTATTATACTCAAAAGAAAAGGTGCCGCTTACAAAGATCATGATGTTGTTGTTGTTGTTAAGTGCCGTCGAGTCGGTTTCCACCCATAGCGACCCAGAATAGGGTTTCCGAGGCTGTAAATCTTTACGGGAGCAGATCGCCTCATCTTTCTCCGGCGGAGCAGTTGGTAGTTTCGAACTGCTGACCTTCGGGTTCACAGCTCGATTCGTAACCACTACGCTACCAGAGCTCTTTTAAAGATCAAGATAGACAATATAAAACACTTATGAGTATTCTGGTTTTGACCCTGAAAATTTAGGCTCTATAGGAACTTATAATGAAGCATGGTTTCTGGATTTTATCCAGAACTCTCAGCCCTAGTCAAACAGAAGTATCTAATCTGGAAAACTACTCTTTGGGCTGAACTCTCGAGTTAGTTCACATTTTAGAATCAAAGAAACCTCACCACCAACAAAGTGCTGGCTTCCAGGTGGAACAAACTAAACTTCTGACTTTGCAATTATAACAGCTCTAAGTCCAAGATACAAAGGAATCTTTGTCTCACAAGAGGTAATGTAGGGCATTATATGCTCATTGTATGCTGGAAATTTTAAGTACTGTCTGGACATTTTAAAATATTGCTTTAAGTTAAAAAATATAAATAAAAGTCCTACATTCAGCTACTAAATTTGAGACTGAATGAAGGGGCTACAGGGAACACATGGAGGCTTTATAAGTAATGACACTGAATTACAAGAGTTGTTCCTATTCAAATTAATGGCTAACATTGAAATTGTCACAGGTGGCACTTTTTCAGCTGTTAGCCCCATATTTTTACACAAAAGTCTCTACTCTGGAAGACAAAAGCCTCTACAGTTGTGTAATAACAAATGAAAAATAAATTTTAAACATTTTAAACAATTTATTCTGATTTCCTTTGTTTTGATTATAGATATACATCCTCTTTTACTGAAGGATAGCTCAATAGACTTAATAGAAAGGAATATTTTATTAAAATGGAATTGCGTTATCCTGATAAAGGAAAGGGTAGAGTGATTTTAGAACTCCCTGAGAAATTCATAGAAAGAAGAGGAAGAACATTAGAGGAATACGTCTGTTTCACCTATGATATAAACTTGCTTAATTTTAAAGAAACCTCCCCTATTTCTTCTTCCATTTTTAAATAAGCAATCTTCAGTTCCTGAGACTCTCTGAGGTATGACTTCTTTTGGATGTCAACCACATTTTGAAGGTAGATGCAGTAAAAAATCAAATTGACATTCCTAAGCCTCTGAAGACACTTGAAAACAACAACACAAAATACCCAATTATCATCTGAGAAATGAAACTAAAGAAGGTTTGTTGTTGTTATTGTCAGGTGCCATTGAGTCAGAACTGACTCATAGCCACCCCATGCACAGCAGAATGAAACAATGTCCAATCCTGGGCCAACCTAACTACTGCTGCCACACTTGACGCCATCAATGATGTCACCTGGTCTATCCATCTCATTGTGGGTCTTCCTCTTTTTCTCTGACCCTCCATCTTACCCAGCATGACATCCTTCAGCAACCATTATTAAAGCTTTTTGTACACATGTATAATAATGTCCTATGCCAGCCCCTTACTTCTTTAAGGAAACCTAGGAATAGGGATGGAGATATGTAAAGTATTTAAGGGTTATATATAGTAATTCCCTGATCCCCAGCTGTCCCAAATCCTCATCTACTTTTATCTAATATATAACCAGAACTGAATAATTTTATAGTGATTGACCTTTTAATGCATTTTTTACTATTTCTGTAAACTCAGCCAGTATTTGTTGTGTTCAACTGGGAAGCTATGCAATACATGTGGACTGTCATGCCTCAGAGTTCACAGACGATACCAAGTATTTTTCTCAAATTTTCCATGCCAATTTGTAAAATTTACAATTTTACTAATGGGTCCAACTTATTGTTTCTGTTATTATTAACTGAGGTCTAGTTGGTTCCAACTAATGGTGACTTTCTTAGGGTTTCCAAGGAGCTGCTGGTAGGTTTGGACTACCAGCCTTGTGGTTAGCAATCTAGTGCTTATCCTACAGTTCCAGGAGTACTTATTAAATTATGTAAATGAACTTGGTGTGCTCAAGTTCTCAACAAGCATGTCTTGTCAATAGTGTCTTACTGCTACAATAATTAGCTAATAATGGGCATAGGATCTCCAAGGAAAATTTATAATTGGCCAACCTACTGTAAAATATCTGGAGTAATCTAAGCAAATGGAATAACTATCAATCCTCAGGGTAAGGAAAGTATCATAATTTACCCTACTTCTGCTAAAACAAATAAACAAATAAAAACAAATAATTAAAAGGATTCTTAGGACTTTTAGGGCTATTGCAGAAATTGGATATCCAATTTTTCCTTAAGGGATCAACCCCTTTACCTATTCATAAAAGATTAAAGACTGGATTTTTTAGCTTGCTAATGTTGTGCTCATGAAGAATCTGTACATGGAACAAGAGCCAGTTGTTCGAACAGAACATGGGAACACTGAATGGTTTAAAATTAAGAAAGGTGTGTGACAGATCTGTATTCTTTCACCATATTCATTCAACATGTATGCTGAGCAAATAATCCAAGAACCTGTGTTCAGTGAAGAAAAATGTGGTTTCAGAATTAGAGGAAGACTTGTTAACAACCAGCAATATGCAGATGATACAACCTTGCTTACTGAAAGTGAAGAGGACTTAAAATTCTTACTGATGGATTGGTATGGATTGCATCTCAATGTAAAGAAAACAAAAATCCTCACCACTGGACCAATAAACAACATTCTTATCAACAGAGAAAATATTGAAGTTATCAATGACTTCATTATTCTTGGATCAACTATCAATACTCATGGAAGCAGCAGCCAAGAAATCAAATGACATATTGCATTAGGCAAATCTGCTGCACAAGACCTTTTTAAAGTGTTGAAGAGCAAACATGTCAGCTTGAGGACTAAGGTGTGCCTGACCCAAGCCATGGTATTTTCAATAACCTCATTTGCATGTAAAATCTGAACAGTTAGTAAGAAAGACCGTAGATGAATTGATGCTTTTGAGATATGGTGTTGGAGTAGAATATTGAAAGTGTCATGGGCTGCCAAAAGAACCAACAGATCTGTGTTGGAAGAAGTGCAGCCAGAGAGCTCCTTGGAGGCCAGCATGGACAAACTTCATCTCTCATACTTTGGACATATTGTCAGGAGGGACCAGTCACTGGAGACGGATATCATGTTTGGTAGGTGGAGGGTCAGAGAAAAAGAGGAAGAACCCCAGTGAGATGGATTGGCAAAGTGGCTGCATCAATGAGCTCAAGTGTGGCAACAATTGTGAGGTTGGCCCAGGACTGGGCAGTTTTTCATTCTGTTGTGCATAGGGTCATTAGTAGTTAATACTGATTCTATGGCACTTAACAACAACAACAAAGATGGTCTAAATGCAATAACCAAGCTAAAAGAGGCATTAATTAATACACCTGCTTTAGGGTTTCCTAGTTATAACTTAGATGTTCCACCATTTCTTCAGGAGAATTCTATGAATGTCTTTGAGTTCTCTTAAAGCCATGAAGGACAACAAAGATCTCTAGGTTATTATGATGTCCAGTTGGACCCAGTCATCTGTGCAAACTCCTCTGTCTTAAAGAAGTTACCAAAATAGCAAAATTAGTTGAGAATACTGAAAATTTTGCTTTAGGGATTTTTTTTTTTAAAAATATACTCAACCATAAGGTCCATTTTAACTGCAAGATTAGTGATTCAAACTCACCAGTCATGTCTCAGAAATGTTATATACGGTTCCTATGAGTTGGAACAGCCTCAATGACACTTAACAACAACAATAAATAGACACAGAGAGGACAACTCATAAACTCTAAAACACAAAATTAAAATTGCCCTGTAGTGTCAGACTTCCTAGAAACCCTTTTGCTTCCCTATGAAATATCTATAATAAAAATTGGGCTTATCAGCCTGAAGGTGTCCCTCAAACTGAGAAAACTAATGGAAACTAGTTGGTCAGCTTAGCTTCAGAAGAGAGTCACAACCCTATTCACAAGTGCTCATCACTCTTCTTGCCCAAGTTCATTTGGTGACATCAAGATGGATATAATAAACCTCCTAAACACAGTAATATTATGAGTGATAAGATTGTCCTACAATCAGCCAAACACTCATCAAACCTTCCTCCCACCACTTATATCATCTACTTCAACAACCTGCCCCCAGTTTATTAGCTCACTTCAGACACCATGTTTCAATCTCAGCCAAATTAGAGTTATTAATTTTTTAAAAGTGGCCTGTAATCCTTCTGAATGTAAACATGAATTTCTAATTTTTATTATACCGCTTCTAGATTTTGGAGAGACTTTCTACAGGAAATTTAGCAGAATGCCTACAGAAAACATGACTGCAGAAAAAGTAGTCCTCTAGTATGCAAATGTGGAACTGGCTAATATTAAGATGGTTGCCTATTTATAATATTATCTTCAACTACTCCAGAAATATTCGCCCAAGTACAGCAGAAGGTATTAACAATGGCAAATACTCTTCCCTGCTGGAACAACAAAAAATCTAAAGGAATCCTGTTATCTAAAACTACTTTAACAAGGAAGTTTAAGATTTCTTCTGAGCTGAAATAGCATTAGTGACATCACTAACAATCTTTTTTCATAGTTTCAGGTGTATACATGGATTGCATGTTCTACATCAGCAACTTCATACCAAGAGAAAACTGCTCTTCAGAAGAAGTATCTTAGGCGAGGTTTCACTTTCAAAGTGTTTGTTCTAAATTGGTCCTGGTCATCTCTGAACTGTTTGTACCACTTTCTCTGATGTAAATTGAGATCATTGGTCAAGTGTATATTTGCATTATAAAAGTGAACACACAGGGGGATGCTTATGTGTTTTAAATGATACAAATCTGTCATATTCTATCTATCCAGACAAGATAAATCCCAGACATGAGACTCATCATTTGGGTTCCCACTGGCACAGGTAGGGTAAATTGATCCATATATACAGAGAGATACCCATGTAGGGTACATATTATGCTAGTTCAATTATGTTTATGCTATGAGTCGGTGCTAACTGGATGGCACCTAACAACAATAAAAACAACACTTCTACAAGAAAAGGACAAATAACCCAATTAAAAAATGGGCACAGGACATGAACAGACACTTCACCAAGGAGGAGATCCGGGCAACCAACAAACATAGGAAGAATTGTTCACGATCACTAGTCATTAGAGAGATTCAAATCAAAACAACAATGAGATGTCATCTCACACCAGCAATAATAGCAGAGGTCATAAAAGTTGTTGTTATTGTTGTTAGATGCCATTGAGTCAGTACCAACTCATAGTGACCTTCTGCACAGCAGAACAAAACACTGCCCGATCCTGGGCCACTCACTACTGTTGCCACGCTTGAGTCCATTAATGCTGCCACTTGGCCAATCCATCTCATTGGGAGGTCTTCCACTTTTTCTCTGACCCTTCACTTTACCAAACATGATATCCTTCTCCAGGGACTGGTCCCTCCTGACTATATGTCTGAAGTACGAAAGACGAAGTTTGGCCATCCTGGGTTCCAAGGAGCACTCTGGCTACACTTCATCCAACACAGATCTGTTGGTTCTTTTGGCAACCCATGGTACTTTCAATATTCTTCTCTAACACCATAACTCAAAGGCATCAATTCTTCTAGGTCTTCCTTATTCACTGTCCAGCTTTTACATGCATATGAGGTTACTGAAAATACCATGGCTTGGGTCAGGCACACCTTAGTCCTCAAGCTGATATATTTGCTCTTCAACACTTTAAAAAGATCTTTTGAAGCAGATTTGCCTAATGCAATACATCGATTGATTTATTGACTGCTGCTTCCCTGATTGTTGATAGTTGATCCAAGAAAAATGAAATCCTTTACAATCTTTTTCCATTGATCAGAATGCTGTTTATTAGTCCAGTGATGCTGGTTTTTGTTTTCTTGACATTGAGATGCAATCCATACCAAAAGCTGTGCTCTTTGATCATCATCAGTTAATGTTTTAAGCCCTCTTCACTTTATCAAGCAAAGATGTATCATCTGCATATCGCATGTTGTTAATGAGTCTTCCTCCAATCCTGATGTCACGTTTTTCTTCATATAACCCAGTACTGTAGTAAATAGCTTGTCATACTTTGCACTGTTGTCCACAGCTTGTCATGATCCACACAATCAAAAGCCTTTGTGTAGTCAATAAAGCACAGGTAAACATCTTTCTGATGTTCTCTGCTGTTAGTCAAGATGTATCGGACTTCAGCAATGATATCCCTCATTCCATGGCCTCTTCTGAATCTTGCTTGAACCTCTGGAAGTTTTCTGTCAATGTATGCTTGCAGCAATTTCTGCATTACCTTTAGTAAAACTTTACTCCCATGGGATATCAAAGAGATTGTTTGATGATTTCTGCATTCTGTTGGGTCACCTCTCTTTGGAATGGGCACAAATATGGATCTCTTCCAATTGGTTGGCCAGATAGTCGTCTTCCAAATTTCTTGACATAGATGTGTGAATGCCTTCTGTGCCACCTCCTTTTCTTGAAAGATTTCAATTTTTATTCCATCAATTCCTGGTGCCTTGTTCTTCTATGCCAATTCCTTCACTGCACCTTGGACATCCTCCTTCACTGTCATTGGCTCTTGATCAAATGCTACCTCTTGAAATGGTTAAGTAATAACCATTTCATTTTGGTACAGTGACTCTGTGTATTCCTTCTATCTTCTCTTGATGCTTTCCACATCACTCAATAATTTGTCCAGAGAATCCTTCAATAATGACAGTTGATGCATGAATTTTTTCTTCAGTTCTCTTGGCTTGAGAAATGCAGAGCATGTTCTTCCTTTTTGGTTTTCTGACTCCAGATCTTTGCACATTTTATTGTAACATTTGGTCTTATCTTCTTGAGCTGATTTTTGGGATTTTATGTTCAGCTCTTGGACCTCCTCATTTCTTCCATTTGCTTTAGCACCTCTACGCTACAGAATAATTTTCAGTGGCTCTTCTGACATCCATTTTGACCTTTTTCTTCTTTCTTGTCTTCTTAATGACTTTGGCTTTCTTCATGTATGATGTTTTTTATGTCATCCCACAATTCTTCTGGTCTTCGGTCTTTAGTGTTTAATGCATCAAATCTGTTCTTCAGATGATCTCTAAATTCAGGTGGGATATATTCAAGGTCATATTTTGGCTCTCGTGGACCTGTTTTCATTTTCTTCAGCTTCATTTTGAATTTGCATATGAGTAATTGATGGTCTGTTCCACAATCTGCCCCTTGCCTTTTTTTGACTGATGATATGGGGCTTTTCCATCGTCTCTTTCCACAGATGTAGTCAATTTCATTTCTATATATTCCATCTGGTGAGGTTCATGTGTATAGTTGTATCTTATGCTATCTAAAGAAGGTATTTGAAATGAACAAATCATTGGTTTTGCAGAATTCTATCATGCGATCTCCTGCATCATTTCTATCACCAAGGCCATGTTTTCCAACTACTTATCCTTCCTCTTTGCTCCCAACCTTTGCATTCCAATCACCAGTATTTTTCAATAAATCTTGATTGTATGTTTGATCAATTTCAGATTGAAGAAGTTGGTAGAATTCTACTTCGTCCTCACTGGCTTTAGTGTTTGGTACATAAATTTGGATATTAGTGTTATTAACTGGGTTTCCCTGTAGGTACATGTCTTTTCAATCTTGGTTTCCCTTGCATATCCTTATAAAATATACACTTGAGGAGGAGAAAAGGAATAGCCAGAAATATCAGCATAGAAAGTCTTGTGCCTATAACTGATTGGAATACCTAAAATGGTGCTACAACTTGCCCAGTGAAGGAGGCTTCCTATGGAGCCTCTGCATTACATTAAGACAATAGGTAGAATCCTGAACCCCATCCAGAATCTTCTGAGGTTGGAAATTTCCATTTGAAAGGACAAGCAGACCAACCTGGAACAGCTAGAAGAATAGAAGATACTTCTTGAAAGAAAGATCAACAGGAAAAATATAAAACAATAATGGCAGTCCGACTGACTACTGCAAGAACAAGCAAGTTGCTCTACCAGGATACATCAAGGCAAGTGATCAGGTCCCCTCAGGTCAAACCTCCTTCCAAGACTAAGACTCAATGGGAATATACGAGGTGACATGCACTCTGACTGGTGACCACACTGGTGATTCCAAAAGGGGAAATGAGGGGAAAACAGTGACGAAGCAGCAAGCTAAGTCCTACCCTGTTCAATAGACTCCTGTGAACCAGGGTGCAGACCTGATTGGGCAGCAGTGTAGCAAGACCTGGGGACTCCTAGGCCCAGAGTCAGTGACATAGACACAGAGGACTAGAGTGAAGAGTGAAGAATCCAGTGGATAAGAAGAAAAAGCATATGCACAAAAACATCCATACTTGCAGATAATACTCACTTGACCTGCCTTCAATGGCTGGATGATCAGAATTCAACTAAAAGTAGAAAGAAGAGGAAAAAAGAGTAATATGATACAATTTGATGAATTTGATGTACACCTATGGATGCATTAGCTCAAAAAAGGGAACCATCTTTACAGCGAGTATCATTCCCACCCCTTCAATACACAAGGTAGACAGAGATGGGCAACTTGGACATTGGTTACCCAAACTGGGGGGCTACAAAGGCAAAAAGTGAATGGCTTGCAAGCTTTCAAGAGGGAGCCTAGATCCAGATGGTGCAGAGGAAGGTAGAATCTCAAAAGAGTAGTATCCAAGCTGTCTGGGCAGGGCTGATTAAAAGAGATGGGGATGGCTCTCATGTGGCACAATAGTGAATGATTGATATCAGGACTGACTGTGACATTTGGAGATGTAAAATAGACATTTTGTAGCAAATCGAGGGGAGTGGTTGACTTTGCAGTCCAGGAGCAGAGGTCCCTGGGACCATCAAGAGAGATGAGTGGAATGCGAGACTCTACCCAGAGAAGCAGTGAAACCAGAGATGGAGACAGAGATTGAAGAGAGGGACTGGCTGAGGACTCTAGACACAGATAAGGAGAGGGGTTGTGTGCTGATGATCAGGGGTAAGGCTTGCAGGGCATACCCTTTGATTGTTTGATGATGTATGGAGGGATTGTAACCATGGCAATGAAACGATATATGATATATGATAGGATGAATGCAAAGGTAATGTTTTTGCATGTAAAGTATCATATAATTCACAATAAAACAGTTTTTTTTTTTTTTAATGACAATGAGATATCATCTCACACCAGCAATAACAGCAAAGATTTAAAAAAAAAGTAGAGGCTAATAAATGCTGGCGAGAGACTGGGACCCTTATACATTGTTGGTGGGATTGCAACATGGTCCAACCTCTCTGGAAAGCAATATGGAGCTTCCTCAGAAGGTTGGAAATAGAAATACCTTATGATCCAGTAATTCTTCTACTTGGTATTTACCCACAAGAAATTCAAGCCATAACATGAGTAGCTATATGCACACCAATGTTCATAGCACACTATTTACAATAGCCAAAAGATGGAGAAAGCCTAAGTACCCATCAACAGAAGAATGGATAAACAAACTATAGTACATAGACACAATGGAATATTATGCTACTTTGAAGAACAAGGAAAATGTAAGCTACAACATAACATGGATGAACCTTGAGGACATTATGCTGAGTGAAAACAGTTAGTCACAAAAGGAGAAATACTGCAGAGGGCCACTACTGTAAAAAAAAAAAAAAAAAAAAAAAACTAAGAAAAAGAACAGATACTAAAAGGTGGGGGAAAGAAAAAACAATCCTTGCTGGTTACTGGGTGTGGGGAGGGATGGGAAGGTAGAGCACACCCACACTTGCAGATCATTCCCACTTGACCTGTCTTTAATTGCTGGATCATCAGAACTCAATTAGAAGAAGAAAGAAGAAGAAATACAATTTGAGGAACTTGGCCTACACATATGGATGCTGTAGCTCAAAAGAGGGAACAAATCTTTACAGCAAAGATCATTCCCAACCCCTCTATACACAGGGTAGACAGGGATGGGCAACTTGGACATTGGCTACCCAAAATTGGTGTGTGTGTGTGTGTGTGTGTGGTTGTGGGGGGGGGGAGGTTACAAAGGCAAGAAATGACTGGCTTAAAAGCTTTTAAGAGGGAGCCTAGATCCAGAGGATATGGAGGAAGGTAGAATTTCCACTGAGTAGTATCTGGATTGGCCAAGTGGCAGCATTGATGGACTCAAGCATGGCAATAGTAGTGAGGTTGGCCCAGGATCGGGCAGAGTTTTGTTCTGCTGTGCATAAGGTTGCTATGGGATGGTACCAACTTGATGGCACCTAACAACAAGAAGTATCAAATCTGTTTGGGTGGGGTTGATGAAAGGAGATGGGAATAGGATTCTGGTGGTATAATAGCGAATGGTTGCTATCAGGACTGACTGTGAGGGTTGGAAATGTAAAGGTAGACTCTTTGTGGCTAAAGGAAGTGAATGGTTGACATTGCAGTCCAGGAGCGGAGGTCCCTGGGACCATCAAGGTAGAAGAGTGGTGTGCGGGACCTTACTCAGAGAAACAGTAATGCCAGAGACAGATGCAGAGACGATGATGTGGAGATAGAGTGGCTGGGGACTCTAGACCCATACAGGGAGAGGGGCTGTGTTCTGACAACCAAGGGAAAGGCTTGCGGGGTATACTCTTTGGTTGGTTAATGATGCTTGGAGGGGATTATAACCATGGCAATGAAATGATATACAATAGGATAAATGTAAAGCTAATGTTCTCCCATGTAAACTACCACATAATTCACAATAAAACCTTTTTTAAAAAGTGATGTTTTCTACTAACATTCAAACACACTTGCTTATTCTTAGTAATTGCAATAGAATGTAGGAATTTTCCAGAGAATTTCATAGCTCCTAAATTAATACTAATTTTCCAGGGTTTGTCAAAGACCCAGGAACTTGAAATGTCTATGGAAGTCTTTGTCAGGAAATGTGTTTCAGATTTTCAGAAACCAAGGAAGACTTGTAAGGATTTTGACATGTCTACAATTGCTCAGTTCTATTCTCTGACAATGCGATCATCCTAAGAGCAATGCATAATATTAAATGCTTAGTCATGTGATTTTATAATAAATTAAGAACAGATATATCAGATAAAACATTGCTTTCATAAGAATTCTACTGAGTTTTTATACACACACTTGCAAATACTTCTTTGTGTTACATAAATTTTAGTGAATGTACAAACTTAAAATGCATTTTACCTTCTATGGTTTCCTTTTTTTAAGGAAGTGTATATTTCACTAAAGGAGCCCTGGTAGTGTAATCTTTATGGACATACTATTAGGAAGGACCAGTCCCTGGAAAGGATATCAAGTTTGGTAAAGTGGAAGGTCAGAGAAAAAGAAGAAGACCTCAATGAGATGAATTGGCACAGTGGCAGCAGCAATGGGCTCAGTCACAGCCTGAAATAGACTATATAAATATGAAATAAAAAACAAAAACCGGTAGAAAGAATCAACAAGACAAATAGCTGGTTATTTGAAAGGATTAATAAAATTGACAAACCATAATGGATCACAATGGCAAATCCCATTGTGTGTGGACTAGTCATGAGTTACAGGTCACCTCAACATCAACTAACCAGCACACAATGATAACCAGGTGATTCTGATGCCAGCCAAAGTTTGAAAGCGATTGTTCTACACTGATAGCCACTACCATCTGATCAATTGCAGCTCAGAGCTACCGTTTGCCACTGAGCCTCACTGTCCCACAGGCAGTAGATATTTACAGAAGCAGACTGTCACATCTTTCTCCAGCAGAGCAGCTGGTGGGTTCCAATGACAGATCATTCACTTTGCAGACAAGAGCTTACCAACTGCACCACCAGAGCTCTTTCCTTCTAGGCCATGAGATGCAAAAAAAAAAAAAAAAGAGTCAGACATATGCCTTGGTCTCCAAAGGTTCTTTATGTCAGTGGAATAGACACACAAGTAAGTCAATCATTACAATATAATGAACTCCAGACAGACTGGAATAAGAACATAGAGAAGTAAGTGAGCCAAGCTAATAGCATTTTGAGAGTCCACTGGCTTAAAAGCACTGGGCTGTGAAGGCATAGAACTGTGAGGTTGCCATAGAACCAGCCGTGTTTCATTCTGTTGCGTGTAATGTAGCTATGAGTTGGTACCAACTCAATGTCACATAACAACAACAACAACAAACTTTTAATTAATGAAACACGAAAGTAGAAGCGAAGAACATTATGCTAAGAAATGAAAGCCTCAAAAGACAATTTGGATTTTGCATTAATAACTTAAAAACCTTCAGCAGTTTGCTTAACCTCTTAAATTCTTGGTTCACTTATAAGATGAGGATGGGCTCCTGGGTCTTTTTTATGATTTGGATTTAGAGGATTAAAATACTTCCATTAATATAGATTTTCGTATGAAATTCCCAAGAGATCATCTTAATCAAGCTCCTTTATTTCAGTCATTTCTGTACTTTACTGTACTTAACTGTGTTGCATTCTCTTCTGTATGTTTCCAGAATTCAATGTTCCTTACTAGGCAACTCATATAGTTTTTGCCTTTCATCTTATTTAATACAGCTATTTTAATTCACTTCTCTCAGACTACATGAAAACGTTGTTCAAAATGTCAGTTTGAAGAAAACAAATCAAACATGCCCATTTAATATCATTCTAAAAATAATTCCTTAAAATTTCTGAGGAATTTTCAAATACAGCCTTGTATTCAGCAATTAAAATTACAAGTAAGTTTTATTGCTTATAAAACCTGTGTGTAACTTGTACATAAATGTTATATTTTAAATCTATTATAGTTTTATATGTAAATCACAGTTCAGAATCCTATTAGGGCATCTCATTATTTTTAACTACCTTATCATATTTGAACAAGAAGTTGAGATGCTTTAAGTGCTTTTGCTTAGCTTGTCAGTATGAACTAGGATATTCTTGGCAGCCCCATTTTTATTTCAACATTGTTGTTGTCAATCTTCTCTTTTGGCTGAGATTCTTTTCTAATATTGGGCCTGGCTTAAATTAGTAGGATTTAACTGATTCTATGACACTTAACAACAGCAATTCATTTCTAGTCTTACTATGAAATTGATGAAGTTGTTAAGTGTTTGCAAGTCTGTTCTGACTCATTGAGACCCCGTATAGGATATTTAAGGAGCAACTGGTAAGTCTGAACCACCAACCTTGTAGTTAAAACCAATCTTGTGGCCCGGTGCTTATATTACAGTGCCACACCAGAACCCTAAGACATTTATATTTTTGTAAAAATTGTCAAGTCTTAGATACTTAAAAAAAAATGTATTGTCAAGATATCAATACCAATGGATTTTAATAATCTTATAGTGGTGGTAGCAGTAGTTGTTTGCCACCAAGTCTACTCCAACTCACAGTAATCCCGTGTAGGGTTTCTAAGTTGAGGTTGTAAATCTATATGGAGTAGAAAGCCTCATCTTGCTCACACAGAGTGACTGGTAGGTTTGAACTACTGACCATGCAGTTAGTTGCTCAGCTCATAATTTACTACATTACCAGGTCTCCAATAATCTTATATACTTAAAAAACAATTAGCATGGGGAACAAGGTCTCCAATAATCTTATATACTTAAAAAACAATTAGCATGGGGAAGTTTTTCATAATAAAGAAATAAAATCAAATTATATATAAATCAAAT
>NW_006408816.1:2454206-2465414 GCF_000296735.1 Chrysochloris asiatica
ATATTACATAGCTAAAAAGTCTCTGGATTTTCAGAAATCATAGAAGTTAGAATGGAACAAAACTTTATGAGCTACTATTTAAAATTACTTTCCTATTTTCATAAGGATCGCCCTGTCTTAAAATGTTAAGTGATTTATACAGGATTGCATATCCTGGTAAAGACAGAATAAACATCATCAAGGTCTCTTGATTCTCACCTTGGAACTCGTTTTGCTTCTGTATTAGATTCTTCTTGCTACTGTAACACTATATTAATGTGGCTGTTCTGTAGTTTTGCTTATCCAGTAGATATTTTATTCAGTACGTACTTGTAAGTCCCTACTTGTACATAGTGCAAACTATTTGTGCTTGACTATTGTTATTGTTAAGTGCTGTCAAGTAGGTTGCAACCCATAGCGACCCAAGGTGGTCCAAGGAGCAGCTGGTGAGCTTGAACTGCCAACCTTGCAGTTCAAACAGCTTTGCAGTCTGGCACTTTAACCCACAGCACCACAACAGGACTACCAATTCAAATATTGGTAGGTCATCCAGTGACCCTGTGAAAGAAAGACCTGCTTTCATAATAATTATAGCAAAAAAGGAGAAATGCAACAACAACCACCAAAAAACTTGGAGAACCTCTACTCTGTAACATGGTAGGGTCCTAATGAGTTGCAATTTACTTTATGGCAATGCCTTAATATATTATATGTAAGGCCCAGAGCTAGGTATTGAGCACACACCTTTATGGAAATAGTATGCCTGCAATTTACAAGGCACCTTTAAAAGTAGTGCCTGGGTGAAGAGGGGAAGCAATATATTTATTTTAAAAGCACAGAGAAAATTGTCAAATAGACAATATCTTGACCAAAGTTAAAACATGGTCTGAGCAAGACAAGGAAATGAAAAAGAAAAATGGTCTTAGTGATCTCATCTCAGAAAAAGGTAACTCTCTACCCTGCCACAAAGAAAATTATCAAAGGACTGCAGGAACTGGGTAGGAAATTACCTCAGTGATAATCCAGTGATAAAGTAGGAAACGACACCAGTGATAAAATTTATGATAAAGAAACACATTGTTCCTTTATTTTTGCTGAATACTACTTTAATGTTATGAAAGGGTAATCATTTTTCAAACTGTAGTTTACCCTATATAATGGGCAGAGATTTTGTCTCTAACAAAGCTTTGGGAAGCTATTTTGCTTAATAGTTCTCACCATGTCTCTGTGATTGACTACAGTGATAGGTGGCAAGCCCTCTTGTGCTTGGCAACATTTCTGGCAACCACGTGTAGGACTTCATGGATTTCAGGTAAGCAACATTACCTACTGAAGAGCATGCTGGACGCCTAGACTGGTGGACCCAGGAGACTCAGGACCCAAATGTTCCAAGCAGCACTGCCAAGAAAGTAGTTTTCTTGAAAGTCTTCAGTTCTGTGTTCCCAGTACCCACCGCCACTTTCACTTTTGATTCACATACTTTATTCTGGTAGTGCACATTGCTGCTTTTGAGTATCTCTAATGCTTTTGTTTGGTTAATCTCTGTATATGGGAGATCAAGCATCCATCCCAGAAAAGAGGATGCTTTTGACTAGCAATGAGTATCAACTGTTCTTGGATAAGGTTCAGAAAGAAGCCCAATGGCTTCCCATTGAAAGTGTAAATGATACTCCTGACTCAGCCACAGATAGTCCCTTGACTGAGCTAGACTGGAACCCGAATGATGACATTCTTTCCTTATTAAACCACTACAAGGGGTATATATTCTGAAAGGAATGAAGGAAGTCTGCAAACAGAATAGCCTCAATATGGTACAGTCAGTCCAGCAAAACCTCACTGAAGATTCCTCAGAATTTCTGGAAAGGGTAAATAAGGCATACTGTAACTACACTGAACAGGACTCACAGGCCCCCAACAATGTACATATGGTTAACTTGACTTTCATTTCTCAAAGTGCTCCAAAATATTTGGAAGAAACTCCAGATAATAGAATGAATTTCTCTCAATTAGTAGATATTGCCTTTAAAGTCTTCAACACCTGAGAGCATAAGAAGACTCAGGCAGTGACCATTCTTCTGAAAACCACCCACAGTAGGCTCCCAGGACTTCAGCAGGGAACCTGCCTTGAGACAGCTAGGTCTTAGAACCCACTTGAGGGAAACCAGTATGCCTACTGCAAAAAACACAGACATTGGAAAAGTGAGTACCTCAAAAGGAAAGGGGTCCTTAGGAATGAGTTCAACCATAGGTTGGTTGACAGATTTTAAAGCAAGCTGCGTCTGAGGAGAACTGAGGGTGTCTGGAGATCCATTGTGATCCTTCACAAAATATTGTTGCTCCTAAGAATCTTGGGTTAAAATAACCTTGGGTGGGCAAACCATGGTTTGTCTTGTGGATACTGGGGCTACATATTCAGTGGTGAACACTCCCCTCACCACTCCTTCTGCTGAGTCAGTTTCTGTCACAGGAGTCTCTGGACAAATGGAGCATACGTTTTTGTTGAAGCCTCTCGACTGCTCCATTGGAGAAAACAGATGACTTATCACTTTCTTTAAATGCCAGTTCTCCTTTTAGGGTGCATTTGCTTTAAAAATTGAATGCCCAGATAGCTTTCTTTCCTGAGACAAAAGTCCACAGATGAATGTTCCACACAAGCATACATGGCAGCTTCTAGTTCAACCAACAGAGACAGAGTCTGGATGTCCAGAAGAGATCAACAGTCTAGTTAACCCCCTGGTGTGGGTCAGTAGAACTCCTGGAAGGGCTGAGTGGGCCAACCTAGTTGAGGTCATGCTGAAACTCAGCCAGATTCTGCCCCAATAGAATTAATATTTTCTCAAAAAGGAAGCCTTAGAAGGCATAGCTCCCATAATAGAAAAATGTAAACTCAGATTTATTTTATCATATCAGTCTCCATATAATACTCCAATGCTCCCTTTCAAAAAGCCAGATCCTGGAGAATATTGGTTTGTCTAAGATCTCCAAGCAGTCAATGAGGTAGTTCAAGACATCTACCCCACAATTCCAAATCCTTATGCCATACTGAATATTCTCCCTCAAGTAGCCACTTGGTTTTTGGTACTAGATTTGAAGGACACGTTCTTCTGGATTCCATTAGCAAAGGTCTCTCGGGAAATCTTCATCTTTGAGTGGCAAGAACACCCAGACATTAAGGAAGGAACAGTTGTGTTGGAATGTGCTTCTCCAATCCAATAACACCATCCTTTTTACAGAGGCCCTTGCCTAGGACTTATTAGAGCTTAAACTCACCCTGAAAGGAAAATTTTATAACATATACATGACCTACTAATAAATGGGCAGCAATATGAGGACTTTTTACTGAACACTGTTAAGTACTCTAAATCATTTAGCTTAATGTGAATATAAAGTCTCCAGACCAAAAGCTCAAATTTGTAAAGAAAAGTTGGAATTCTTGGAGTTTCAAATTTAAACCTGGCTTATATAACTTATTCAAAAACAGAAAGGAACTCATCACCCAGAGCCCAGTCCCAAAGACCTGGAGATAACTTCAAGGATTTCTAGAGATGGCTGGGTTCTGTGGTATCTGGATACCCAACTGTGGACACATAGTGAAAGCTCTGTATGAAGCTCTTTGTTGTTGCTAAGTGCAGATGAGTAGGTCCCAACCCATAGCAACCCTGTATAGGGTTTCTGAGAAGCAGCTATTGATCTTGAACCACCGATTTTGCAGTTCAAACAATTTTGAAGTCTAGCATATTAACCCATTAAGGGTTGGATTGGACTAGGAATTATAAAAGGGCTTTTAACTTCCTGAAAGAACTTTTAGCCTCTGTCCCAGCCTTGGGTCTCCCTAATCTTATAAAAAGTCTTCTTCCTTTTTTATTTGTGAAAGACAAAGATTCAATTGGAAGTGCTGATTCGATATTTAGGCCTAACACCCCAACCCATTGCATACCTCTCCAAAGGGTTAGATGCCACAACTTCTGGATGCCCCCTTGCTTAGAAGCTGTCAGAGCTACTTGGAAATTACTGCAAGAAGCAGAGATGTTCACTTTGGAGAAGCCAGTAACCATTTGTGTTCCTCATCAGGTCCTAACTCTGTTTCAGCAAAAAGGAAACTTATGACTAACTACACAGCAAATGAGCAAATGTCTGTTTATCCTCCCTGACAACCCTGGAGTTACTCTAAAGTTATTGTGGGCTGTAACTCAGCTATTGTACTCCCCAAGCCAGAGCAAGAGCCCCTAGAAAATGACTTTGTGTAAACAATAGTACTCATGAGCTGGTCTGATTTTTTTTGACCAAACTAGTCACTGTTTTTTGGATAACAGCAACTGAATGGAACAAAATATCTGCAGGACAGGGTATGTAGTGGTAGTGTTAGAAGGCCTGGTGAAAGCTAGAGCTCTCCCACTGGGAATTTTGTTTCAAAAAGCTGAATTTATTGTATTCACTAGGTCTTTGGATATGTCAGAAGGAAGACTTATGATTGTATATACAGACTCAGAGTTCTCATATCTCATTTTTGCAGGCACATTAGGCTATCTTGAAAGAAAGGGGTCTCAACAGCCAATCAGATTCAAATAAAATACAGATCAGAGATACTTTGCTGCTAAATGCCCTTCTTCTTTCCTTGAAGATAGCAGTCACACAACTGTCCTGACATCAAAAAATGTTGGACAACATCTTATGAGGAAATAGACTGGCTGATTAAGGGCCCTGGCAAGCAGCTAAAGCACCCACCCTGTCTCCTCTGATTCCATATATAAACCATACTGAACACTAACCAAGATATGATGAGAGTGATTTGACCTGGGCAGAAAAGAAGGGATTTCAGAAGAAAGAGGCAAACTGGTTGCTGAATGACCAAGGAAAGCTGTTAGTTCTCCATGCCATGGTCCCACATATTATCAAAGAAATCCATGAAATGACCCACTATGGAAAATAAGCCCTGGCAGAAATTACTCGCCCTTGGTTAACAGGGAGAGGACTGACTCAGATAACACAGGGAGCTACCAGTATCTGCCTCATTTGTCTCAAGAACCATTCTAAATTAGAAAACTATAAAAAAGGAACTGCTTCAATAATATCATGAACAAAATCCTTCAAAGACTGGCAAGTAGATTTTACCCAAATGCCTTCTTTCCAAGGTTTCAAGTACCTTCTCATAATGATTGACACCTCTTTCCAGTGGGGGTAGAAGCCTTTCCTTCTTGAATGGAGCAGGCTAGTGAAGTGGTAAAAGTGCTACTTGAAGAAATCATCCCTTGATATGGTCTCCTTTTGAGCCTCCAGAATGACAATGGGACTTCCATCATAGCCAAAGTCACTGAACACGTCAGCAAACACTTGAAAACTCAGCCTGAAGGCCTCGACTGAAAAGTGGAAAAGATGAATCACATTCAAAAGGGACAAATTGCTAAATTATGTCAGGAAATCCACTTACACTGTGAGTAGGTACTGCTCATAGCTTTGCTCCGTATACAGGTAGCCTTCAGAAGCAGGCTGAAATTAAGCCCTTATTAAATAGTGTATGGTAGACCCTTATAGGCAACTGCTTTGTAGCCCTCACCCGAAATAGATCAGGATCTAAAGACTCGAAGATATGTACAATATATCCAACATATTTTGGCAATAACTTACAAATTTGTCCTCACTAGGTCTGTGTCTTGTCCTAAAGTAACCTGTATCCTTTCTGGCCTGGAGATCAAGTCCTGCTCAAGGCATGGAAAGACAGCTAGAAGAAAAATGGATTGGACCCTGAGAAGTACTTCTGACTACTCCCTCTACTGTCAAATTAGTCAGGTTCATACTGGACATACTACATCTAAATCAAAGTATACCCATTGGGAGAGAAAGGAGACTGGACAGTTGAATCAGCAAGCAACACCCCTCTTCAACTATGGTGATGCTTTCCTTAATCCCTTACTTCCTTTTTTTCCAGCTGGGATTATCCCAAGAACTTGTTCCCTTCCAACGAGATGAAAACATCTGGAATAATTTGTCCTAAACTGCAATGAATGTAACTGATTTCTATCTCAGGGGAACAGAACAAAACTTTACTTCTTGTTTTGTTGCAGTATGTACCCTAGAGTTGACATGTAACTTCATTTTATTCAGACATATCCTAAAACATATTACCTCTAAAGATATCTATAATTGGGGTCCAGTAATTGGAAGGAAAGAACATAACATGCTTTCTATAGATATTAGAACTGTCACTCCAAGTCAACAATGTGCTCAATTTAGTGGGTGTTCCATGGACTGCTAATCCCTTGGTAACACTAACAAAAACTGCTCAAAGATGGAGACTGTGTCCTATGCCAATGAACACATCACACTACATTTAGGATGGATGTTTTTACTTTGTGGACATAGGCTTTTTCATATGTCCTTGCTAATGCCTATGGGGGACCCTATTCTTTAGAGTCTTATCACCTTCCTGACCTGGGTACAGGACTCAGATACTAAGAAAACTTGGGTTATATAAGAGGCTGTACTATTTGCAGAGCGCTGAAGTGATATGCACCTATTCAAAATCACAGAATATGTTGTCCTATCCCTCTTTGTAATGCTGACTATGGTTATAGCCATAAATATGGAAGTAACTAGACTGGCCTGCTCTATGGTCAAGGCCTTAAATGCCATTTCTAAAGCTATTAGTGCCTTAAAGGTAGAACTAGGGTAAGTGTGGGAAATGGTCTTAGAAAACAGAGCTGCTATTTATTATTTACTTCTATGTCACAACCATGAGTGTGAAGAATTCAAAGGAATTTGTTGTTTCAATTTATGTGACAACTCACAACTAATAGAACAGAAATTAAAGAATGTTAAGAATATCAAGCAGAGGGATGGATTTGGAGGAATACGTGTCTGATATTTGTTTTCTTGGCTACCAAATTTAAGATGGTCACACATATTAATAGTAGGAAATGGATTTTTATTAATTTTTGAGGTCTTAATTGCTGTTGTATCCATCTTTCTCCTTACTGTATTACTTGTAAAATACGTTTCTGATCAATTAGACCTCAAGTTAACTCATTTAACCCAAAGACAAATGACTATTTTCACCTGAAATAGATCACATAGATATGAGATCCATAAAAATAACAGTTGTTGTTAAGTGCCATCAAGTTGGTTCCGACCCAGAGCAACCCTGAACAGGGTTTCCGAGGCTGTAAATCTTTACGGGAGCAGAAAGCCTCATCTTTCTCCCATGGAGCAGCTGGTAGTTTCGAACTTCTGACCTTGAGGTTCGCAGCCCAATTCGTAACCACTACACTAACAGTGGGGAATAATAATAAGCAGCTTCTTGACTAAAGTTAAAATGGGGCAAGCGCAAGACAAGTAAGTAGGAAAGAAAATGATCTTTTTATCTCATCCCAGAAAAAGTTAGCCCACTCCATGCCATAAAGATAATTATGGACTGCAGGAAACTGGTCAGAAATGACCCCAGTAATAACCATGTATGATAAGGAAGCACATTGTTTCTTTGTTTTTGCAGAATGTTACTTTAATGTTATGAAAAGATAATCATTTTACAAGCTGTAACTTACCCTAAATAAATGTGTGAAATGTTGTGTCTAGAAGGCAGGTTTCTGAAGGTATTCCTGCTGCTTTCCAAATTGCTGGCTTGCTGATAATAAAGTGTGATTGACTATAATGACAGGCAGCAAAGCCTTGTTTGCTTGTCAGCACTTAGGTGAAGCGGGATGCAATGTCTTTTTTTTAAAAAGTAGAGAGAAAATTGCCAAAGACTTGTTAGAAGAAAACTTCCATAACATCATCAAGTAAGAGAAAAACGGTATTCAATAAGTTGAATGAACCTACTGGACAGATTCCAAAAGAAAATCATAAAAGCTTATTATAGTCAAACTTTCTAAATCTAAATACAAGGAAAAAATCCTGAGAGCATCGTGGGAAAAACAATCACTTACCAACAAAGCAGAATCAACAAGACATAAGCTCTGATTTCTAAGCAGAAAGCATGTAGGCAAGAAATCAATGGGATGACATATAAAGTTCTGAAAAGAAGTTTAAAAAAGCCAAACAAGAATCATGTACTCAGAAAATTAGTCCTTCAAAAATGATGGTAAATTTAGGATATCTCTAAATAAACAAATGAATTTGTATAAACCAAACCAATGATACCAAAAATAATAAACGATCAACAATAGCAGACACCAACATGAGATTAATATCAATGAGACTATCCCTTGGAAGTCAATTCAGTGACAGAAGAATACAAAATAAAACAAACGTCTAAGACTTAAGATAGAGAACTGGAGATATCAGTTTATAATTAATTTTTTAATTATAAAACAAAAAGATGAGATAGGGGAGTTATAAAACTTCCAAATAGTAAGGAAATAAAATTGATTTCATGTCAGAACACACTTAAACATGGGAAGAAAACAATAACCTCAAAGAAAATTCATAAACTACATCAAAATAAAAATGAAAATCATAATGAGTAAGAATATTAAATCAGTCAAAATGAAGAATATGACAAGAAAATCCACGAACCAAATTAGTTCCTCATAGGAAGTTATGTGGAACAAAGAAACCAGGAGCACCATAACAGCTAAAAAACCAATCAATTTACATTTGCTGTAATTATCAATAGGTATGAATTGATTGCTGTTGAAGAAGAGATTTTCACACTAAAAGAAATATTCTATGATATTTACTAACGAAGGGGGATGGAGGAGTAATTCACTGGCTAGAGGATAACATGTGCTTACTGTGTGAAGGGGAAGGCACTATATAATAAGAAGGAGGTTGGCAGAAGAATGAAGACATGGGAAGAAATACAGAGGAAAAAGGGGTGAAAACTGTTTTATGCACAATTCTGCAATAATGGTGATCTATCGAATTCAGTAGTGGTTACGAATCAGGCTGCTAATACCACGGTGGGAGTTCGAAACTACCAGCTGTTCCGTGGGAGAAAGACGAGGCTTTCTGCTACCTTAAAGATTTACAGCCTCGGAAACCCTGTACAGGATCGCTATGAGTCGGAACTGACTCCATGGCACATAACAACAACAACAATCGAATTCCTAGTGTGGTGCTGTGGGTTAATGCGCTAAGACAGCAAAGTCAGTTTGAACAGCAAGGTCAACAGTTTAATCTCACCAGTCACTCCTCAGTAACCCTATACAGGTTCACTATGGGTTGAAACCAACTCAATGGCACTAAGCAACAACAACAAAAATGGATACACACGTGGATAGACACACAGGCTGAGCAAGTGTGGGAGGGAAAGTGGGAGAATAATCACAAATCTATAAAGGTTTGAAAAGGATATTTTGTGCATTTGTTGCAAATATACCCATGCATATAGAGGACAAAGTTATGAAAAGTACTTAGAGATTAAGAAATACCATGTACAATATAAATTAAAAAAAAAAAAAATCAATGTATTTCCATAGCATTTGTATTATTTGAAAAAACATAAATCAGATTTTTTCTTTATCTCCTCCCCACTCCCATTCTCTTTCTCTATAATTATACTGGGATTAACATTGTTGTAGCTCTTCCAAATTGAATACTTTTGAAAAGTACACAAGGCCAGTAATGTGAATAAATAGCTGTGGCAAGTTATTTAAATTGATAAACCTTTTAAAAAGTGGAATTTGATACTCAATAAAATGAAATGTTTTCCCCTTTTTTAGTGACAAATATAAAATGATAGAAGTTTACTTAAACTGATGAAATATATGGTCTTATTATCTATTTGATTTGATATTTACTAAAATTCATGACAATGAAAAAAACAAGGTGGAAATTATGAATAGAATTAAAGAACTGCTTTTGATTCACAACCTCCAATCTACTAATATTAGAAATGCATTGAATTACTTAAAGATCGGCTTTTTAGACAGAGGTTTGCTGCACAGAGTTTCATAATAGTACTATTGCAAGTTACTATTATAAAATAAATCAGAAGCTTTCCAAAATTGTCATATATTTTAATAAATTCATTTTAAAGCTAAAATTAAGTACAAAAGTATTTAAGATTGTGATTCAGTCATCTGAACTTTAATATCACATTAAGGCTAAATTGATTTAAACTTTGAAGTATAGGTTGTATATTCACAAAGTCTTTTATAAAGAAATTTTCCAAGTTGAATTCAGATTAAAATACAGTCTTGAGTTTTGTTTGTTTTTATAAAATAAAGTACAGAATTTAAATTTTTAGGGTTGGATTAGACAGCATTTGTCATATTTCTTTTGACATGTTTAATGTCTAAAATTAGTAAGCATTCAATCATTACTTCTTAAAAATGTTACTGAATTAAATCTTACTCAAATAAAAATCACTCATCTGTCAGTTTGTGGTACTGTGGAGGCTTGAGTATTACTGTGATGCTAGAAACTATGTCACTGGCAATTTAAATACCAGCAGGGTCATCCACAATGGATAGGTTTCAGGGAAGGGGCGGCTTTCAGACTAAGACAGACTGGGAAGGAGGAGAAGCAGAGTACTTCTAAAGTTTTAGCCACAAAAAAAATTATGAATAGCAGGAGAATGGTGCCTGATATCGTGCCGGAAGATGAACCCCTCAGATTGGAAGGCACACAAAATAAGACGAGGGTAAAGTTGCCTCCTCAAACAACATAGGTGCTGATTTTGTGCCACTGAGTCAATTCCAACTCATGTGACCCTGTATAGGATTTCCAAGGCTGTAAATCTTTATGGGAACAGAAAATCTAATTTTTATCCCTTGGAGGGGCTGCTAGATTCAAACAGCTGACCTTGCAGTTAGCAGCCCAGAGCATAACCACTGCAGTACCAGAGCTCCTCATTCAAAGTAGAGTTGACTTTAATGATGTGAATAGGCTAAAGCTTTCAGGACCTTCATTAGCTAATTAGAGATGGTTCAAAATGAGAAGAAACAGCCTCAAACACTCATTAATAACTAGAACCTATTGAGAGCTAAGAAAAGTAGAAGTAAAAAATAACAACAAATAATAAATTGTTAAAGATTTTGATTAAATTCATAATGCTGACAGTTATGCCTCGAATTAGATAAATTGAATGGCGAAATGTGAAAGCATAAAATATGAAATAAAATAAAGGAAAGTGATGGTAATATGAGGTCAAATTAGTTTGGAATTTAACAGCAGCTATTATAAAGGGATCCTGGTGTGTCACTGTAGAATAAGCACTGGACTACTAACCAAAATGGAGAAAAGATTGAAGTTGTCAAGGACTTCATTCTTCTTGGATCAACTATCAACACT
>NW_006408816.1:2466348-2469199 GCF_000296735.1 Chrysochloris asiatica
GTCAGCAGTTCGAAACTACCAGCTGTTCCTTGGGAGAAAGATGAGGATTTCTGCTCACGTAAAGATTTACAGCCTCGGAAACCCTGTACAGGATCTCGATGAGTCGGAACCGACTCCATGGCACAAAACAATAACAACAATAACAGTTTAAGCTAATTTATGCTGCCAAACACAAGAAGCAAATATTGATTTGAACAGCTTATTTATGGACTTCTCAAGGAAATTTTGATTTCATGACTGTACTTTCCTGAAGACAGACTGTTAATATCCAGATGATAAGTTTCCTAAAAACAACCATTTAAGATTTTTCTGTTTCTACAGTATTCATTGAAGGACAGTTGTTCTTAGATTTAAATAATAAAACACTGAATCTGACCCAGCTGCACTATACTAAGTGATATATTAATTTCATTTAAAATAATTTGAATTTTTGCGGAAACTTGATTTATCACAACAACCTAGGGTCATTAGAACTTAAAGAACATTATAGAACTTCCCTAGATTCAGTAAATTTCAGACTAATTGTATTACAATGAAAAGATGATTTAGAAAGTATACCAAGTTTGAAGGCCTGTGAAGTAATATTTAACTTGTCATTTATTCAATCTATGATTATTAATCAAGCCACTTGTTCTGATTTTAAGATTTTAGTTTTTTCTTCTATAAAACCTGGATTATATGAAGAAGAACATGGCATCAAGATCAAAGGAAGATTCATGAACAACCTGCTACAATTCTTCCAGCAAGTCTGTCTTTTAAACATCAATCTCCTTTTCTCTCAGCAGTTCCGTATGGGGCTCACGTTTCCACCTTAGCCCCTTATTCTAAAAAGGATTAAAACAAAAACCTGTTTCTTCTAGAAAATTACTTACTCCCATTTAGCATATTCAATTAAGTTTAGGCTGAAGATGGGCTCACTCTGTAATTATGACACTCAAGTTATTTTTGCCTCAGATGCCTCCAATAGCAGCTTTTCTCCCTTTAGTTACACCATAGCATCATTTACATTTCTTTCAGTCATTACAGGTAACAATAAGCAAAGCAACCACTTAAGAATCAAAAGTTTCACTTTGAATATCCCTAAATTGCTTCTCATACAAATCCTCCTACTTCTATGATTCTAGAGGCACTGCAATGAACTTGGGTTTTAACAGACACCAAACTACAAAAAATATGAAACACCATCCCTCGCTGCTTTGCTCTTGGCCTCAAGACAACACTTGCTATCATGGGGTTTATTAGGAAAGTAAAC
The DNA here is from genome assembly GCF_000296735.1 of Chrysochloris asiatica. NCBI lineage: Eukaryota > Metazoa > Chordata > Mammalia > Afrosoricida > Chrysochloridae > Chrysochloris > Chrysochloris asiatica. The sequence continues at coordinate 2,467,601 of NW_006408816.1, forward strand.
AGGTTACCAGGCAGCATCAGAAAATGTTCAAAGCACAACTGTTCCAATCAGGACAGCCCCTCCTCAGCCATACCTACAGGCAGGTCTTTCTCTGCCCCACCAGGGCTTTGTAACCAAAGCTCTCTTAGGGTTGCTCATAAATGCCCACAGGATGCACTACTTTACCAAAGTCTCAGCCTGAAAGCACTTAGTCTGGCTCCAAGGTTCAGCAAGCCTAGATTCCCCAAGTAAGTGCCTGGAGGCACCCCACTCCACAAGTGAGTTTCTTGCTCAAAGACGTACAGTTTTACTTGCTTCATGGATCAGGAAGTCCACCACTCTTTCTCATTCTCTGGCTATTGATTCTGCTGCTGCTTCTTTTGTGCCATTCATCTGGTGTGACAGCTTTCTGTACATGGGTCAAGGTGGTTCAATACTCAAAGATGTTAGTGTCCAAAAGATGCACTTCACTACATTTTATTTGATGCTAGTGAGATCCCCCCCCCTCTTGCTTCTGAGATGGTTCATTTTATACTCATGCTAGCTTTTCAGGATTTTACCATTGCAATGATCTCTGCTAAGATCCAGAGTGGAATCATAGAATTCTGTCAGTGTCATCTCCCACTATCTCTTTCACATACCCAGCAGGACAAAATGTTTGGTGAGAGTTACAGACTATGGCTATAAGAGAAGTGGATTTGGTTTTTGGCATGAAACAAAACACAGGTGAAAAAGTAACTTACTAGTCTAACTCATTAAAGTTAGCTTCTGTCCTTATGCATATTGCATTGCTCAAACTGAACTGCAAATTTTGCAACAGCAATCAATTTGTTAATATTTATTGAATACTTATACTATTCTGAATGAAATAATGATTTTAGATTTTTATACTGTGAAGCAGAGATGAAAATCATCTACATCATAAGGTAAGAATTGGCAATCCTTGAAAAAAAGAGTAAGAATTACAAAAGAGATTGCATATTATATTTTAATAGTTTATTGTACTTAAATAGAAAAAATTAAACACACATAGCTGCTATCACTGCTAAATAAATTCTAAAAAAAATTTCTTTGAAGTTTTGAATAAGAAAGTACAAGTATATTAAAAACCTGTTAATAAAATACAGATTTTGAAGCATGAATAAACAAATTTCAATCTATTTTTGCCTATTAGAATTCTTTATTTTAGTATAGAGCAATTAAGAATGGTGCATGGTTATTGGCATAAGCAGAAAGCATAAAATTTATAAATTAATAAAAATCTGTACACATTCAAAATAGAGATTAAGAAATAATCATTTATTGATTAAATGCACTGATTGACTTGAGCAATGTTCAATTTTCCTTTTGTTAAATACTATATTGCCCATACCACCACTCATCTGTCAGTTTTTTGTACTGTGAGGGCTTGTGAGTTGCTGTGATTCTCAAAGCTATGCCACTGGTATTTTAATTACCAGCAGGGTCACCCATAGTGGACAGGTTTCAGATGACTTCCAGAAGAAAACAGACTAGGAAGAAGGAGTGATGAACTACTTCTCAATATGTAGTAACTGAAAACATTATGAACAGCAGAGAAACATTGTCAGATATAGTGCCATAAAATGAGCCCCTCAGGGT
>NW_006408816.1:2482334-2483821 GCF_000296735.1 Chrysochloris asiatica
ACATGGTATGTTCTTCCACTTCTGTAAGTCTCTTTTGGTTTCTTGTAGTTGTTGTTGTTGTTAAGTGCCATCGAGTCAATTCCGACCCATGGCGACCTTGTATAGGGTTTCCAAGGAGCAGCTGGTGAGCTTGAACCACCGATCATGTAGTTCAAACGACTTTGCAGTCTGACGCATTAACCCTCAGCACCACACCAGGACTCTCTTTTTATAGGTCCATGTTTCTCTGGTTACATTTATTACTAAATATTTCACCCTTTGGGGAGCTATTATAAATGATATTTCTTTCTTAATGTCTTTTCAGCTCTGTCATATTTATTATAGAGGAATCCAACTGACTTTTGTATCTTATACTCTACCACTTTGCTGAATCTTCCAGTGATATCTAGCAGCTTTTTGACTGAATCTTTGGGGTTTTTATGTATAGGATCATATCATCTGCAATTAGAGTTTACTTTCCTCTTTGCCAATTTTGATGCCTTTAATTTTCCTTTCATGCCATATGTTGTTGTTGGGTGCCATCGAGTCAGTACCAGACCACAGCAAACTGATGAACAAGCGGGACGAAACACAGGCTGATCCTGATCCAACCTCACTACTTTTGCCGCATTTGAATCCATCAATACAGCCACTTGGCCTATCCATCACATTGGGGTTCTTCCTGTTTTTCTCTGACCCTCCACCTTGCCAAACATGGTGTCTTTCTCCAGCGACTGGTCCCTCCTGACAATATGTCTGAAGGAGTCCTGGTGTGGCGCTATGGGTTAGTGCGCCAGACTGCAAAGCCATTTGAACTGCAAGGTCGGTGGTTCAAGCTCATCAGCTGCTCCTCAGAAACCCTATACAGGATTGCTATGGGTCAGAATCGTTAACAACAATGAAAAACAAACTTTAGCCATCTTGGCTTCCAAGGAGCACTCTGGCTGTACTTTTTCCAAAATGGATCTATTGTTCTTTTGGCAGCCCATGGCGCTTTGAATATTCTCCTTCATCACCATTATTCAAAAGCATCAATTCTTCTACGGTCTTCCTTATTCACTGTTCAGTTTTCACATGCATATGAGGTGACTGAAAATACCATGGCTTGGGTCAGGTGAACCTTAGTCCTCAAGTTGACATCTTTGCTCTTCAACACTTTAAAAAGGTCTTGTGCAGCAGATTTGCCTAATGCAATACATTGGTTTTTTTCTTAACTGCTGCTTCCGTGAGTGTTGATAGTTGATCCAAGAAGAATGAAGTCCTTGCCAACTTCAATCATTTCTCCATTGATTAGAATGTTGTTTATTGCTCCAGTGGTGTGGATTTTTGTTTTATTTACATTGTGATGTAATCCATTCCAAAGGCTATGCTTTTTGATCTTCATCAGTAAACATTTTAAGTCCTCTTCACTTTCAGCAAGGAAGATTGTATCATCTGCATATTGCAGGTTGTATATGAGCTTTCCTCCAATCCTGATGCTGCAGTTTTCTTCATAGAACCCAGCTTCT
>NW_006408816.1:2485387-2487158 GCF_000296735.1 Chrysochloris asiatica
TTCTTTCCATAGTTTTTCATCTCATTTATTTCTGCTCTTATCTTTATTATTTCTTTTCTTTTGGTGACTGTAGGTTATCTCTGTTGGTAATTTTCTAATTTTTGGAGGTGCTGTGTTAATATGTTAATTTTGCTTAAAAGAGGAGTAGGTGTACTTGAGATCATGTTCATAAAATCTGTTCAAAATAATTGGAGGGGACTTGCCATGTCAACTGGTATTGCCATGTCAACTGGTATTCCACTAGATACTATCACCTAACTGTTCCTCCATTGTACATAATGCTCCATGTTGCAGTGGTTTCTATTAAGTGCTTTTGAATTGATTCCAACTCGTAGTGACCTTGTATAAGGTTTCCCAAGAGTGGCTGGTGAGTTTGAACCACCATCCTCATGGTTCAATCTGCCCTTTCACTCTAGTCCTATATCTCACAGTGCCACATAGAAATATTATTCTTGACAGAAATTATTAAAAAGTACTCTAAATCAGAATTTCACAGTACAAGATATATCACTTATAATCATCCTTCAATGACTTTTCAACTTCCTTTCATGATTCATTCTAGGGTGGTCAATATATCCTCAGTCTCTGGTAGCCTAGTGGTTATGAATCTGGCTGCTAACTTCAGGGTCAGCAGTTTAAAACTACCAGCTGTTCTGTGGGAGAAGGATGAGGCTTTCTGCTACCGAAAAGATTCACAGCCTCGGAAACTTTGTACAGGGTGGCTCGGAGTTATGGTGTGGCATTGTGGGCTGATGCTCCAGACTACAAAACCATTTGAACTGCAAGGTTGGAAGTTCAAGCTCTTCGGTCGCTTCTCAGAAACACTACACAGGGTCGCTATCTATCAGAACTAACTTGACGACACTTAACAACAACAAAACAAACCAAATGAATACATGATATTCTTTTGCTGCACTAATTGCTTAAATGTGATATTATGTATTAGATGCTTGAGAGATGCCCCACATCAATACTTGGATATAAATAAAGGAATAATTGATCTTATGGAGCTCAGAAATTAGTGGTTAGTGAGATAGTACTTATGCTGCATAAAAAGGGTCTAATTTCTGATATTTTTCACTGAGATAAAGAATACGAGTGACTACCTATAGTAATCTGAAACAGTTACTAGTCTCCATATTTTCTCTCCATTTCCATTGCAATTTTGTCCTTTTTATCCAACCAATAAATAAGGATATTATTAATACTGCATAGCATGGTCATAGCATCTAGAATCCATTTTAATTTACAACTGCCTTCTTTTGTGTATCTTACATAAATAAATTAATTAAACAGTTTCTTTCCCTTCCTGCCCTAAATTAAATTGTGGTGAAAATTACTGTAAAGGCTGTTGTTGTTGTTAAGTGTCGGCGAGTCAGTTCCAACCCATAGCAACCCTGCACAGGGTTTCCAAGACTGTAAATCTTTACGGGGGACAGAAAGCCTCATCTTTCTCCTGCGGAGCAGCTGGTAGTTTCAAACTACCGACCTTGAGGTTCACAGCCTGATTCATAACCACTACACTGCCAGAGGTCCTTACAGCCTATGAAACCAATGAGGTAGTTATACTTTGTTATATAGGGTCAATATGAGTTGAAATTTATTAAAAATAGATTAATTTGACAAAACACTACTGCAAGAAACCAAAAGAGACTTACAAAGATGGAAGAATGTACCATGCTCCTGGATAGGAAGACTTAACATTGGGAAAATGTCAATATTGCCCAAAGCAATTTACACATATAATGCAATACCAATCCAGATTCCAACA
>NW_006408816.1:2489708-2505375 GCF_000296735.1 Chrysochloris asiatica
AGCGGGATCTGGGATATACCCTTTGGGTGGTTGAAGATGCATGGAGGGGATTGGAACCATGGCAGTGAGATGATATACGATAGAATGAATGTAAATCTAAAGTTCTCCCATGTAAACTATCATATAATTCACAATAAAACATTTTTAAAAAATTGATTAATTTGTTAGTCAATGTAGATTCATAGTGCTGTCAATCTCCCCAACATTATGTACCCAATATTCAACCACTTGTTAATTAAATGTACCTAGCTAGTAGATTTGTGGTTATTCCCTCCATCCTCAGCCTCCTTAAAATTTCATAGTAAAGGGGGCAGATCATAGTAACAAAGAAATCATAGGAAAGGAGATAAAAAAAATCAAAATATATGAATAGCAATGGCTGTAAATCTGTATCTAACAGCAACTTAAAGACAAGCACTACGTGTTTGAAACATTAGAAGTATTTGTGGCATAAAAGAACACTGTGTGCTGGAGACAGAAACTATATATAGAATTTAGACAATAGAAATGCATGAGGAATAAAAATGCAGGAAAATGAGAACAGGGAGCTAACAAATGGCACTGGGGAAAGAACTTTGTGTCCTCAAATGCTCCCTATGTTGTTAATTATAATATGTCTTAAAAACCAAATATGATTTCCTTTTTTGCCAGTGTTTTCTTCTTTTCTTTTTTCTGGAGATGTTGGCATTGTGAGTCATGTCCTGAATTTCTCGGCTGGAACAGTGAAAAAAATTAACACAAACACTTTTGCTTCTATTCTCTACAGTACTAAAATGATAGAGCAAAAGAGAGGAAGATGAAATGTTGATTATATGGTATTACAAAATGGAAACAGGAAAAGGATGATTTTTATGAGCTCATGTTCTTGCAATCCAATTCATCAGTTTGAAATTCAAACACGTGTCAAACAGGACAAGTTCTGCATGGTTATAATTTGAAAGCACTATAGCTATTGATTTTTAAATTTAGATTCTTTGTCTTTTTCTATTCTGAGGAATGCAGCAAGCAAGTTTAGTAAAATTTACTGCAATTTTAGTGGGAAGAAAATGACAGAGTAAATAGAAAAAAAATAACTGAAGAAAAATGTTCAAAAGTGTATTTTTTAGAGAATTGTATACACAAACAGTGAGAAAAAAATATCCAAGTTTACAGTGGAAAGCTGATTATACTATTCTGACTTCTGAGACTTTATGGTATGATAAGTAGAAAAGAAACCATTTCATTTTTTTGCTCAAAAATTGCTGCATGGACACTTCATAGGCATACTGAAAAATATAACCAATCAAAGTGTGTATTTTACATTAAATAAGTAAATTTGTTACAACACTTTAGATTATGAAATATCATGTTTCATTTATAATTACTTTTGATTCAAACTATAAGTAATAATAAAATGCATTGCATATATAAAGACCCCATTTGAAAATTGATTTTAAAACAAATCATATGTAATAATACTGTACATATTAAGTCACTGGAACTTACTTTCATAAAATAACATAGGAAAATGATAATTTCTAAATTTGGCACTTAAATGAATTTCCATCTTACTACAACAATATAAGCATTGGACTACTATACCCAAGGTTGGTAATTCAAATACACCAGCCACTCGTTGCAACTCTACATCAGGTTGCTGTGAATCAGAACTAACTTAGCAGCAACTAGCCACCACCACCACCAATTTTAAAGTTAAGACAAGTAAACTGCCTCCATGACTTACATTGTATTACAAAAGTAGGGAATATCACATCTTAGATTAGCTTATTAGACAGAGACTTCCATCTCCCTCTCCTCTCTTATTCTCTTGTCATTCTGATGGAAGTCAGCTGCCGTGATGCAAACTGTCCTAAAAGATACCCATGTGGAAAAAAATTGAAGGTGTTTCAGGGCATCAGATAATGACAAACTGAGGCCTGCAATTCAAATATCCATGAAGATTGAATGCTACCAATAATCATGTGAGTTAACTGAACAATGAATCCTTTCTCAGCAAAGTTATGAGCTAACTGCAACCCTGATCACCTTTCAACACTCGTCTGTCAGTTTGTCCTACTGTGGTGGCTTGTGAGTTGCTCTGATTCTGGAAGCTATGTCATGGGTACTTTAAATACCAACAGGGTCACTCATGGTGGACAGCTTTCAGATGAGCTTTCAGATGAAGACAAACTAGGAAGAAGGAGAGATGAACTAATTCCAAATATTTAGTAACTAAAAAGTTTCTGAATAGTAGACAGACACTGTCATATATAGTGGTGGAAAATATACCACTCAGGTTGGAAGGCACTAAAAATGCAACTGTGGAAGAGCAGCATTCTCAATGTAGAATTGACCATGATGACTCAATTGAAGTAAAGCCCATGAGACCTACATTTGCTGATGGGTAACAACTCAAAATGAAGAGAACAGCTATAAACATCCGTTAATAATAATAACAGGAAATGTACGAAGTATGAATCTACGAATATTGGAAAAGGTAAAAAATGAAATGGAATGCATAAACATTGATATCTTAGGCATTGGTGAGCTGAAATAGACTGACATTGGCTATTTTGAATCTGACAACCACAAGGTTTACTATGTTGGGATTGACAAATTGAAGAGCAATGGTGTTGCATTCATTGTCAAAAAGAACATGTCAAGATCAGTCATGAGGTACAATGCTATCTGTTATAGGATAATATCCATGCACCTACAGGGAAGATCACTTTATATCACTATTTTTCAAATGTATGCACCAACCACTAAAGTCAATGAGAATGAAATAGAAGAATTCTACCAACTTCTTCAATATGAAATTGATCAAACATGCAATCAAGATCTACTGATCATTACTGGAGATTGGAATACAAAGGTTGGGAGCAAAGAGGAAGGATCAGTAGTTGGAAAATATGGCCTAATAGAAATGATGCTAGAGATTGCATGATAGAATTCTGTAAAAACATTATACACAATTATACACAGAGACCTCACCAGAAGGAATACCCAGAAAACAAACTGACTACATCTGTGGAAAGAGATGGTGGAAAGGCTCCAAATCATCACCAAAACAAGACCAGGGGCAGACTGTGGAACAGACCATCAATTACTTATATGCAAATTCAGACTGAAGCTGAAGTAAATGAAAACAAGTTCACGACAGCCAAAATATGACCTTGACTATATCCCACCTGAATTTAGAGAACATCTGAAGAATAGAGTTGATACATTAAACACTAAAGACCGAAGACCAGAAGAGTTGTGGGATGACATCAAGAACATCATACAAGAAGAAAGCAAAACATCATTAAGAAGACAAGAAAGAATGAAAAGAGGTCAGAAGAGACTCTGAAACTTGCTCTCCGTTGTACACATGCTAAAACAAATGGAGGAAATGAGGAGGTCCAAGATCTGAATAGAAAATTTCAAAGGTCAGTTCAAGAAGACAAAGTCAAATATTACAATGAAAGGTGCAAAGATCTGGAGTCAGAACACCAAAAGGGAAGAACACAGTAAGCATTTCTCAAGCTAGGGAAACTGAAGAAAAAATTCAAGACTCTACTTTAATTATTGAAGAATCCCCTGGGAAAATTATTGAATGATTCAGAAAGCATCAAAAGAAGATGGAAGGAATACACATAGTCACTATACCAAAAGGAAATGGCTGATGTTCAACCATTTCAAGAGGTAACATATGATCAAGAGCCAATGATACAGAAGAAGTCTAAGGTGCATTGAAGGAATCAGCAAAGAACAATGCACCAGGAATTGATGGAATACTAATTGAAATCTTTCAAGAATGTGAGGCAGCACTGGAGGCACTCAGTCATCTAAGCCAAGAGATTTGGAAGAGATCCATATATGTGCCCATTCTAAAGAGAGATAGCCAATGAAATGTGGAAACCATCAGTTAATATTTTTGATATTCCATGTGACTAAATTTTACTTAAAATAATACAGAAATGGCTTCAAACATACAGTGACAGAAAACTTCTAGAGTTTCAAACTGGATTCAGAAGAAGACATGGAATGAGGGATACGTTTTCTGATGTCTGATGCATCTTGGATGAAAGCAGAGAATACCAGAAAGATGTTTAGCAGCTGTTATTGGCTTTTATCTCAATGGTGGAATATTATGGGGTATGCTTGTAGCCTGGCTATATGGCCATGATTGCTGTCTTTTCTTGGGTAATGTAGGGAGAAAAAGCTCCCATCTCCTGGAAAAATGTGTGGTCAAAAGGTCCAAAAGTAAAAACAATATAAAAGCAGAGACAAGAACCTCCTCCACTTTGAAATAAAAATAAAATTGTATGTATGTACCATAGAAACCTTCAGTAGTGGGTTGGAGTGTCTACCTCCTCAGGCCTCTCCCCTATTACCACTGTAGATGTGCGCAGATAAGTATTGAGAAGTTAGTGGAAGAATGATTGTTTACTATTTTTGTCTCTGAAGGTCAGTTAAGTATCTGTGTGTGCACAGCGTAATTCTTGAAATAGTTGTCTTTTTTTGTTGGGATTTTACAGATTTCTCATGTTTTGTGTGTCAGACCAAACTTGCTTTTTTTTTTTCCTTTCTGTGTAAGCAGGGGTTAATTGTCCCACACAAGTTAACTAGGGCTGGGACCCACAGGCAGAAGTCACATTTGCCCTTGGACTAATGAGGCTCTTTCTCTCTATGCCATGGGAAAGTTGTGGTCTCAATGCTGGACTTTTTTGAGGGGTGTGAAAGAATTGTTGGTCTTGTAAAATTCTATCAAGTGATTTCCAGCATGAGTTCTGTCATTATGACCATATTTTCCAACTGTTGATCTTTCTTCTTTGTTTCCAACTCTACATCACTATCACCAGTGATTGATAATACATCTTGATTACATGTTTGATTAATTTCAGATGGAAGAAATTGGTAGAATTCTTCAATATCTTCATCATTGGTTTAGTGAATGGTATGTAAATTTGAATATTGATTCCATTAACTGGTCTTCCTTGTAAGTGCATAGAGATTATCCTATCCCAGACAACAGTGTACTTCAAGATAAATCTTGAAATGTTATTTTTTCTAATGAATGTGTCACCATTCCCCCAGAATTTTTCATTCCTGACATAGTAGTCTATATGATTACCACATTCAAAATGACCAATGTTTACTCATTTCAGTTTACTAATGACTAGGCTATCAGTCTTTCAGCTCAATTTAATTTTTGACAACTTCGAAGTTCCTAAGATTCACACTTCATACATTTCAAGTTTTATATATTAATGGTTGTTGCAACTGGTTTTGTTATTATTATTTTGATTCATGCAGCATTAATAAATGAGGGTACTAAAAGATTTGATGCATGCACACTATTTAAGTTGACTCTGCTTTGAGGAGGAGTCCTGGTGTGTCACTGTGGGATAGGAACTCGACTATAAAGTTGGTTTGAACCAAAAGGTCAGCAGTTCAGATTTACGAGACACTTCTTGGAAGCCCTATACAAGGTCGTTATGAGTTGGAACAGACTTGACAGGATTTAAGAACAATTACTACTTTGAGGAGATGATTCTTCCTCAGGTATAGTTTGAGTGCCTTCCAATCTGAGGAGTTATTTTCCTTCACTATATCTGACAATTTTTTGCTGAAATTTATAATATCTTCCTTCAGTGGTTAAACACTCAGAAATGGACCATCTATTCCTTCTTCCTAGATTTTTTCTCAAGCTGAAAGCTGTCCACCATAGGTGACCCTGCTGGTATTTGAAACACTTGTGGCATAGGTTATATTATCACACTAACATACAAGTCACCATATTACCACAAATTGACAGAAGTGGTGTGGTATTCTGTGGTTTAGTAAACTATGTATTATGTCTCTTGCCTTTGTAACTCTCTCCAAATGACATTTTTTTTTCCTGATTGGTCTTAATTAGACCTACGTGGGAGGAACTACTGATAGGATGATATGAGTCAGCAGTGGTTTTTAACAGAGTTAATTGTAACTGTGAACACTTGGAATTCTAATGTGGGTTTAAAATGAGCAATCTCAGAAGCAGAAGTGGGGGATCTCACTACCATCAATAAGAAAGAGCCAGGAGTAGGGCAAGCCTTTCAACCCCAAGATCCCTGATCATTGAACATCCTCAACCCAGGGACAGAAATCTGTGACATTAGAGGAGTGTCAGAGGAGCAGCAACAACAGCACCAGAGTCAGAGCAGTGTGCAAAAATCTTGGCTTAGAAAACCAAAAGGAAAGAACACACTCAGCATTCCTTAAATGGAAAGAACTGAGGACAAAATTCAAGCTTGGACTTGAAATACTGAAGGATTCTTTGAGGAAAATATTGAATAATCAAAAACCACCAAAAGAAGTTGGAACAATGTAAATCTAGTGCAATCAGAAGAAAGGAAATATTAAAGATTTGTGCAGAAATAAATGAAAGCAGAAATCAGCAAAACAATAGAAATAATAAAAAGTTGGTTCCTTGAATAGATTAATAAAATTAAAAATCCATTGGCAAATCTAACAAAAGAAAAGAGGAAGATGCAAAAATATGAATGAGAAATGTTATGGGTGGCATCACAACAAAGCCAGTGGAAATAATTAAGGATAATAATAGAATATTATGAAGAACTGTACTTAAATAAATTTGAAAATCTTGAGGAAATGAACAATTTTTTAAGAAAAACACTTTCTGTCTCAAGTTACACTAATTGAAATGGAAAACTGAAACAGACATATAACAGTAGAAGAAATTGATCAGGTCATTTAAAACACACACACTCACACAGAAACACACACACAAAACCCTCCCAACAACAAAATAAAAGCCTGGACTCAGAAGGCTTTACTGGTGAATTCTAACAAATATTCTGAAACATTGTTACTATCAAGTCAATTCCAATTCATAGCAACCCTGTACAGGATTTCAGAGAAGCATGTGGTGGGTTTGAACTGCTGACGTTGTGAATAGAAGTCCAGTACTTATCTTACACCAGCTTATCTTATCTCCACATCAGCTGACACCAAGTCTACTCATACTGTTCCAGAACATAAGAAGGTTGGAAAATTCTCAAGTACATTTTGTGAAGCATTCATACCAAATACTAGATGAAGACATCACTGAAAAAGAAAATTATAGAGCAATATCTCTTCTAAAGGAGTCAGATGTAGTCCAATAATGCATATATTATTTGGTTTGAACTCCAATGTTAGTAGTTCCAAACTCACTAGCTGCTCCTTGGAAATCCTATACAGGGTCTCTATGAGTCAGAACGGACTCAGTGGCCCTTAACAACAAGAAAGAACAATCCCTCATGAACAACACCCTAGCCAACTGTCTCCAACAACATCAGGACCAACTGGGATTTATACCAAGGACACAAGTATGGTTCAATATTAGAAAAACAATAAAACAAAGAAAAAAAAAAAAACCCACATGGCCATATCAGTTGATGCAGAAAAGGTATTTTACAAAACCAGTATCCATTCCTGATTAAAAAAAAAAAAAAAGAGAGAGAACACTAAACAAAATAGAAATAGACAGGAAATTTCTGTACATAATTAATGGTATATATGCAAATCCAACAGACAACATTACTCTTAGTGGAGAGAAACTAAAACCATTCCCTTGCAACTAAGAACCAGAAAAAGATTTTATTTATCACCACTCTGATTCAATATTGTGTGTAAGTCTTAGCTAGAGCTATGAAGCCAGAAAGGACAATTAAAGGCATCTGAACTGACAAACAGGAAGTAAAACTCTTTATGTTTCTAGATAATGTATCAGAAATACAAAGATTCAGAAGGGAAATTATTAGAATTCATTGAGAATTCAGTAAAGTGGCAAGATGCATGAGCAACATACAAAAATCAGTTAGATTTGTTTACACTAATAAAGAAGGCTTTGAAAAGGAAATCAGTACAATGCCATTTACAATAGCTATTCAAAAGATGAAATACTTAAGAATAAATCTAACCAGAAAAACATAAGACATATTCAAAGAAAACTACAAAGCACTATTATAAGAAAGCAGTAGAAACTTACAATAATGAAAGAATATGCTATGCTTATTTATTGTTGTTGTTGTTATGTGCTGTTGAGTTGGTAGTGACCTTGTATAGGATTTCTGAGGAGTGACTGGTGAGCTTGAACCACCAACCTTGCAGTTCAAATGACTTTGCATTCCAGCGCATTAACTCACAGCACCACACTAGGACTCTTTTGAGATTGTTGGTGTTAAGTGCTATGGAGTCGGTTCTGACCCATAGCAACCCTGTATAGGGTTTCCGAGGAGCAGTTAGATAGGAGCACTTAATATTGCAAAAATATCAATAGTACCCAAAATGATACATAGATATAATGAATTCTCAATCCAAATTCAAAAATCTTTTTAAAAAATGATGAAAAAGCTAATCACTGACTGTATATGGAAAGGAAAGTGAACCTGCATAAGAAAAGCATTATTAAAGAAGAAAGTAGGAGGACTCTTACTACTGATCAGAAAACCTTCTACATAGCAAACAATAGTCCAAACAGCTTGGTAATGGTCCACTGAAAGATACATAGATCAGTCAAACAGAATTGAGAACCCAGAAGTAAATTCACACACATACAGTCAGTTGATCTTTGACAAAGAACCCAAATACATTAAATGGAGAAGAAATATTCTTTTTAAATAAAACATATTTAATAGAGAAAAAGAGGAGAGACTGGAGTACATTGATGGTGGGACTGTAAAATGATCCAGTAACTTAAAGTAACTTAAAAAGTTCAAAATAGAAATATCATATGTTTATTCATAAGGTTTTCAGTGAATAAACATTTAAAAGTACTCAGCCTCTCTTTCTTCCTCCTCTGTCTTTTCTAGGAAACCCCACTGAAACCTGGACACCATGGATGATCCTGTTGGCATTTAAAATATATTTGACATGGCTTCTAGCATCATATCAGAATGCAAGTCACCAAGCTATATCTAGGAGACAGAGAATGGTGGCCCTATACTAATACTGCCTCATTAACATAACAAAGACCTATTCTCAAATGGGATTATAACTATAGGTGTTGTTGTTGTTAAGTCTTAGTCAGTTCCGTTGGCTAGAATTTATAACACATATATATTTGGGTGACACAATTCAACCCATAATAGATAGGCATCACACTATTGACCTTGTTATTGATAAAAGAATTGTTTTATTGTTAAGTGCCTTCATGTCAAAGGAACCACCCATTTTCATTATAATCACATCACTTAGACAATTGCAGATAACAATTTTTTATTCATAAATAAACAACTTAATAATATGAGATGATTAGACTGAAATTCGAGATGAAATAATTTGAATTTTTTGAAATCTTATTGATAAACTAGTAAAAAAAAAGATGCTATTGCTGTAAACTGGATGTTATTTGTCACAGTAATTGTTCAACATGGTTAAGATGGATAAAATTCAAAGCACAAGTTAAGAAATTAGTCTTTGGCGCTTTTCTATAATGATGAAATATGCCACATTATGAATAGAGGTCTGCAAGATGTTGGAATTAACAAAATTATATTTAATGGTTGCTATTTTCTCTGTAAAGATGAAGGAGGGATAGTAATAGGGCAAGACATTTAGAACAAAAGAGTGAGGTTTTACAGATGTTGCTTAAAGATGGAAGAGAAGAACTCATTAATAAGTTAATAGGGCACCTTCCACCACTCATCTGACAGTTTGTCATACTGTGGTGGCTTGCCTGTTGCTGTAATACTGAAAGTTTTGTCAGTGGTATTTCCAATACCAGCAGTGTCACCTGTGATGGACAGGTTTCAGCAGAGTTTCCCTATTAAGACACACTAGGAAGTAGGAGAGGCAGACTACCTTTGAATGTCTAGACACCTTATGAAGAGCAGTGGAACATTGGCACATAGAGTACTGAATGATGAAAACATTACTAACAAAACCACAGTCTTGTCAGTTATAGAGCTAGAAGATGAGCTTTTCTAATTGGAAGTCATTCCATGGCAGCAGTAATGGTCTCAAGTGTTAACAACAATCACTAGGACGGTACAGGATTGGCAGTGTAAAACTTTCTGTTTTGCATAAGGTCAATATGATTCAGAACTGACTCGACAGCACCTAACAACACTACTAGGGCATTAAACATTTACTTGTGAAAGTGCAAACAGCATTATAAAAACCATGTTGTGGTATTTGGAAGTCTTTTCGAATTACCTGATTAGGGTACATTTATTTCTCTTTTTATACTTAATAAAATGGAAGATGAATGTGTCCTAAGAAAATGTGCTTTAAAAGTGGAAAAAGCAACAATTTCACAATTTATAAGTAAACTATAACTTTTAATTTTTTATACTAGAAACCCAAATATTGTTTTAGTAAAATGAATTGAATTGACATTAAGACATTACCTTGAAGCAAAAGAAAAAGAAATCCATAAAGAATAAAAAAGACATCATTAAAAACAATGCACAACAAAAGAGAAAACAGTCAACAATACATAAAAGAATATAATAATGGATTTTAAGGTCAAAAGAAGCAATGACAGATTAAAATCTATGTTGGAGTACGAAAAACTTTATAGAATGCAAAGGTAAATGTAAAAGCGGAATTGAATAAGAAGAAAGTATATCAGAATATAAATATCTTCCCTAAGGAAATGATATTTTATGTATATAAATCTGAGGCTGAAATTTATATTTTCCTAAGCAGAAAAATAGTACTTTTAGGAAATCTTCAGAAAATGAAAGACTCTAATTCTCAGAACACTGCTATCTAGGAATAATAGCTAAAAATCTTAAGTCAAAAGTTCCTGAGACATTTCATATTCTGGAACAAATATTTCACTGACTTCAATGGTTTTCAGAAAATGTATGGAATATGTATCATTACCCATAGCATATTATCACCATCAAGGAGCTATAACTAAAAAGAATGCATTGATGTATAAAAAACAAGATGAGACTAGCATTCTGGATCCAGCCCTGCCATTAACTTGGCAAATATCCTTGACAAGTCATTGAAAAGTGTTAAAAGGCATCGTAAATTCATTTCAATACATTGTAAAAATATCATCACAAATATACCTTATAACTGATTCATGTACTCCATTATACCCTATCCTCCTGCTGGGTTTATGGACCTTTTTCTTTTTAAATAAAATTAAGGGAAATGGCAGTAAAGGTAACAAACTTCCCAACATTATTCTAGTGATTATTTCTGAACAGAACTTTACAAGTACATCGTTGGATTAAATTATGAAATTTTCTCTTGTGACCTAATGAATAATGCTTTGGGGAGAAAAAATTGTTTTGTTTTGGAAATATTTTTAGTTTATGGTGATAGAGAATTAGGGAACAAATATTGGTAATGAATGCACAACATGATTAATGTAATTGAGCACTGAACTGTATATATATTATGTGTTGTAGAGTCAGTTCCAACCCATAGTGACCCTATCTATGCCTAACACCACCAGGACCTGCACCATGCTCACAACTGCTGTTACGCTTTAGCCCATTACTGCCACTACTGTGACAATCCATCTCTTTGCCAGTCTCCCTCTTTCTTGCTGACCCTCCACTATGCCAAGCAGGATGTCCTTCTCTCAGGACTGGTCCCTCCTGATAATATGTTTGAAGTATGAGAGACTAAGTGTGGACATCTTGGCTTCTAAGAAGAATTTAATTATACTTCTTCCAATACAGATTTCTTTGTTCTTGAGGCTGTACATAGTACTTTTGATATTCTTCTCCAACACTATAACCCAAATGCATAAATTATTTTATGGTCTCCCTTATTCACTGTACAACTTTCACATGCATATGCGGCATACTTTATTACTCAAACTGACATTTTTCACTCTTAAACACTTTAAGCAGATTTACATAACAAAAAACCCCATATGATATCTTGACTGTTGCATCCATGGGTGCTGATACTGAATCCAAGCAAATTAATTATTTGACAACTTCAATCTTGTCTCCATTTATCATGATGTTATTTACTGGTACACTTGTGAAGATTTTTGTTTTATGGACATTGAAGTGTAACCTTACTGAAGTCTGTGGTCTTGGATCTTCGTCAGTAAGTATTTTAAATCCTCTTTACTTTCAGCAATCAAGGTAGTATCATATACATATCTGAGATTGTTAATGAATCTTCCTTCAATCTTGATGCTACACTCTTCTTCGGATGAACCATCTTCTTGGATTACTTGATCAGAATACAGATTGAATAAATACAAACCTGGTCCACAACTTACCTCATTTTAAATCATTCAGTATTCTTTTGTTCTCTTCAAACTGCTGTCTCTTTGTCTCTATATAGGTTCCTCATGAGCACAATCAAGTTTTCTGGAACACCCATTCTTTGCAATGCTTCCATAGCTTGTCATGATTCATACAGCATATATCTACAATCATTTTGGTTTTTTTAAAAAACATTTATTGTAAATTGAGTGAAGGATTACAGAGATGCTCATCAGTTTTACATCTTTTTGGTACAGTGTCCCTGTATTTCTTTCATCCTCTTTTGATGTGCATTATATACAGCCAGAATGGCCCTTAGGAACCTGGATGGTGACACTAAACATCTTGTACTTCAGACATATTGTCAGGAGGGAGCAGTCCCTGGAGAATGACATCATAATTGGTGAAGTTGAGGGCCAACCAAACAGAGAAAGACCTCCACCAAGATTGACTGGCACAGCGGCAGCAGCAATTGGCTCAGTTATAACAATGATTGTAAGGATGGCTCAGAACTTGGCATTGCTTTGTTCTGTTTGCATTGGGTCACTGTGAGTTGGAACCAACTCAATGGCATCTAATAACAACAGCAGCAGCATCCCGAAAATCTGGAACATTCCTTTTTGCCCCTGTTGCCATGATCCAATAAATGCAAATCTTATCATAGTGACTTCTTTTGCTTCAAATGTGTGTTTATGGCTTTTATAATTCATTTAACCCAGTCTCATGACACTCATTTGTTTTTTAAGTTTGCTCTTTTTGAGTCACAACACAAACAATTTGATAGCAGGGTTCCAACTGATAATGAATTCAAAGCAGGATAAGATCTTGGATAGAAATAGTAAAAGAAGATTTCACCGCTAAATCTGTACTTAAGCTGAGCTGGATGCTCCAAGATTTATCTGGGAATAGAGGAGAAAAGAAATAAACCTGGGTATTTGTACTAATGATATTATTTACTTTCCAATTCTTTGCCGCTAGTATACAACAAACATTATCTTGTAGAGTGTGACATATAAATTAATTTATTAGTTCAAGTAACGGTTTTCAGATTTCTTTGTATTTTCTACATTTATAATATGTCATTGTAAAATAAATGACATGTCAACTTCTTTCAATAGCCTCATAAGCATTTGAAAATTGAACAATGAATAAGGATGACAATAGAAGTAATAGTGCATTTGAGTTATGGTGATGGAGATGAATATTAATAGTACTATGGACTGCCAGAAGAACAAACAAATCTGTCTTGGAGGAAATACAACCAGAATGCACCTTAGAAGTCAGGATGGTGAGACTTCATCTCTCATACTTCAGACAAATTATCAGGAGGGACCAATTCCTGGAGAAGGATATTATGCTTGGTAAATTCGAGTATCAGTCCAAAAAAGTAAGACACCCAATGAGGTGAACTGACACATTGGCGGCAGCAACTGTTTAAGTGTAAAAATGATTGTGAGGATGACACATTACCGAGCAATATTTTGTTCTGTTTGTGGATAGGATCTCCATGAGTCAGAATTAACTTAATGGCACCTAACAACAACAATTTTTAAGTTTTCATTTCTATTTTGTCCTCACTGCATTTGCTCAGACTTATATTGTAATGTTTAAGAAAGTTGTTAAAATGAAACTTCCTTCCTTGCTTTCAATTGTATAGAACAAAACTAGTTTGCCATCATATATAATATCAACTGCATGTTTTTAGTTTGAATACTTTATTAGATTGAAGACATTTCTTTCTATTTCCAGCTAATTGAAAGTTACAATAAAATTATTCTAACTCTATCATCCTGTATTTCTAAGTGGATTTTTTTTTTTGAGAGAAATTCTCCCTCATCAGCTATGTTACTGCCTTGAAGTGTATTTTATATGATTAAATTAGCATGAATGCTCAGTTATTTTCATTTCATTTTAGTGCAAAATTGTTGTGGAAATAGTGTTTGAACTCCTCTGGTTCACAAAGTGGTAAAAGAGACTCACCAGTCCAATGCCAATTACTATGAGGCAGAGGTCAGATATGCCTTCATTTTATAATTTTATTTTTATTCTGTCACCAACCATCATTCCCGTGGCAAGCTACTTCTCTGTTGGGTTTGCTAATCCATTGCAAAGGCTTTCCAAATTTTAATGACAATACTCACAATTGGGTGTTCATTAGGAAAATTAACAATTCAGGATCAGTAATGACTCAGGATAGAGTAGTTCTCTGGCTGTTGTTGTTAAGTACCGTCGAGTCGGTTCTGACCCATAGCAACCCTGAACAGGTTTTCCGAGGCTGTAAATCTTTACGGGAGCAGAAAGCCTCATCTTTCTCCTGCGGAGCTGCTGGTAGTTTCGAACTGCTGACCTTAAGGTTCACAGCCCGATTCATGGTTAGGAGTGCTTTTGGGGTGCCTGCCCCTTCCCCACCAAACATTTGTTGGGTGTTCCAAAGACCATGGCTAGAAGAGACATACTAAGTATACTTGCTGTGCCACATTTATTTATCACAATAGCATGCTAAGTTCTGTTTTCCTTTGAAGAGCCCCAATTAGTTGTTTGGTTTTCTTATATTATGGCCTCATAGATTCTAAAATATATTTGATGTGGTCAATCCACTGTGGTTAATATTCTAATTGATGCTCAACTTTATTCATCCTTGAAAAGTGATAAAGCCTCTTACTGTTTACTGTTTACTTCTAAGTCACCTTGATAAAGTCTTAGTATTTTAAAATTAGCTTTGTAGTTGCTGACTAAGACAAGATGTTACATATGGTCATTATGTGCATTTGAGATTGCATACCTATATCCAGTTATTGTTTAAGGTTCCTTACTTAAATATACTAGTAAATGATACTTAGAGATAAAAATAAATATCTGGTTGCTAGGTGTGGCTAGAGAATTGCTTAAGTAATTTTATAATACATACATATTTATATGTATTTTCTTGAACTTGGAATGTCACATAATATTAACATACTTACTATTTGATTTATCCTATAATTTATGCTATATATTTTTAATTAATATTATAATATATCCAAGACTCTGGTTACTGATAACAATTATAGAGTTCTTGTGATTTATCTTTGTCCTTTTTGAGTTTGAAATTTACTTGAAATAATTCCATCAACTTTATCAGGAATAAATCATTAAAATATCCTTTTGCAATTTTTCTTTTCTTTCTTATATATAGAGCTTCTATCAATAAGTATAAGGACTGATACATATAAAATATTCTTCTTAAATGGTTTTATGAGTTCATTTTTTAGATATGATGGGATTTTTTTTTTTTTCATTTCTAATCTAAAGAGTGATTTTACTTCTCCTGAGGAATTACACTGTTTTTATTTTTGAAATTCTGTGAAACATAGAACTTAACTTATTTTCTTTCATTACAATTTGCTTCTCCAGTATGTGACCCATTTCATATGTAAGCTTGCATATAAATTTTATGTACCAATTTAAATTCTTTTATATAAAGGAGC
>NW_006408816.1:2505475-2514182 GCF_000296735.1 Chrysochloris asiatica
AGATGAGGCTTTCTACTCCCGTAAAGATTTACACCCTTGGAAACCCTGTACAGGGTCGCTATGGGTCAGAACTGACTCGACGGCACTTAACAACAATAACAACAACAACATAGAATTTTTTATAGTTTCTTTTTTTATTGATTTTGTTATTTTTCTGTAGTTTTGCTAAATGCTTTCAGGAAATAAGTTTGTTGACTAAATGATGATGAAAGAAAGTTTAGAAGGAGTTCTTCACATATAATATCTCCATCAGCTAGAAGCAACCCAAAACAAGGGATTTTTTCTCTGTAATAGTAAGGTGCAAGAAGATAATTTAAAATTAAAGTATTGGGGCCAGTTAGCTCATGTTTTTCAATGACTTGTTTAATTACCTGCTCTTGAAAAACTTTTCCCTAACCAATAGAATATAACATTTTTGAAGTATTGGCAGTTCCATATTTAGTTAACAGACTCCTTTCTTTCCTAACTTGCACACTCTGATGAAGAAAACTGCCATGTGGAAGTGTGTTTGCTACAAATATCTGTTCTACACTAATTATCAGAAAATTATCACTGAAAGATAACAAGGAAAACATGTTACTAAATAAAGTTTTTGTTATAGTGTAGACAATAATATCACAACTTACTAGATTTGTTAACTTGGGAAAGTTAGTTAGCATAACAACGCCTTAGTTTTCATCTTTATAAAATAGAAATAACAATATTACCTAGTTTTTCCATTAAGACTTAATGACCTTAAAAGAAAAGCTAGATATATAAAAGACAAGAAAAAGGCTGATACATAAAATATTTAATATGACATCTGTAAAAAGCTAAACATTGAATGAAAACTTTTTAATAGTAATGTCCTTCTGACTATGTTATGATATTCAGTAGCTTAAATTACAGAGATGAATTATATCCTGTTGAAATAAAGTAAACAAAAGCAAACTGTTTCTTCATTAACATTCAAAGTGTATTAAAAATCATTTTGTCATTAGGTTGCAGTGAATTATATATACAATGACTGCTTATTAATGATATTTCTAATTAAAAATCTTTGATATTCTTGTCCATATTTGGAATTATTATTCCACGTTTGTGAGGACCCACCTTTTTTTTTTTTTCTTTAATCTTGATTTGTGCCTTAGAGGACAAAGCATAAACCAAGGATAATTCATTGACCTGACAAAAACTCCAGCAAAAAGAAAAAAGTCAATGGGATTTGGTGATAGTTTATCACTCACGGTGACTGAGTTTATCTCTGGGCCAAGATCAATAATGCTGAAGGGAAGAAAAAGAAAAACAAGCAAAAAACAACTTAGATGGAAGAATGCACTAAATATCTTACAATTTCATATGTCTGTTATTCTTTTTCTCCTTTTTGTAAATTTCAGAGTGTTATTCTTAAAAGACACTAATGTATTAATACACGAGGGATACTGTTTGTCTTTCAATTATGACATAAGCAATATTAAAATAAATTTTCCATCATTTCACTTATACATTATAATCACATTTGTATTAGTAAACAAAAGTTTTTTAAAACACTTAATTATATTAAATATTACTTAGTTCCATAGAATGATAGCTCTATTATGCTATATCCATACAAGCCTTATCCATACAATCATTGGTAAATGGCAAATGGTAGAATTTTTTCACTATTTTTTTTCAAATTAATAAGGAAAAATTGTTACTGTCCATTTATTCATGGGGCATTTGTACACTAATATCATCCTGATTTTGCCCTAAGGATATGTTATCATATTTAGTTACTTACTTTGAACTTGTACATTAATGTATAATACAGAAAGCATCAATAGTTACTGACCAAAGATTGTGTGTCAGGCAATTTATAAAATGACGTAAAATAATTTGTTTTTTAATAATTCAATTTTGGAAGTTGTATATAAAACTATACATAAAAGAATTTTCTCAAGTAATGTATAGTCTTCAGTTTTATTTTCTCAAGTAATGTATAGTCTTCAGTTAACATGCTAATATGTTAACATAGCAGTATGCTCTTTTAAGAAGCAAAAAAGTCAGTATTTTGCATATAGTTTATTATTGAAAACATATAAAACTCACGTGAGGAAATTAATATTTTTCCTAATTTGAAAGTGAGACAACTGATGTGCCAGACCCAAATCCAAAACTAGATCTATTCTTTCAAACCATTTTTATACCATATGTGTTAGGCAATTAATAAAGGTGCTTTTTAACATCTAAAACTAAAAAGAAAGCTTGAATGCCGAAGTAGGAAACTGATCATGATTATCCCATTAAAATGACTGCAAACCTTAAGAATTGTGAAGAGTGTGCTATTTTATCTTACCCAAACCTGGCAGTTCTTATCCATGGTACTTCCTTTCAAGTCTGTTTTGTAAGGCAATGAAACTTGCCAAAACTTGATCAGTGGTGTCAGTGTGATCTAAGTTTCACATTGTAGCAGATGGTGCCCAAGGCATAAGGCTGTCTGTCTATGCACTAGCATGGCAAGCCAGTTCCACAGCTACATGTGGGACTCATTCCTGGTCCTGATGCAGATCATTCTTATGTATAGAATTTTTTATGACTGTCTGAGCCTTTTAATAGTGCTGCTTAATGGATTGTTTTTCAGTAACCAATCAATACACTACATGTTTAGTGCTATGGGCTACTCCATTTCTCAAACCTACTCTCAATAATGTTCTTTACTATTAGCACTTTCTCTTGTACTTTGGGTTACTATACTTTTTTATGCAATAAAAGCAGGGTCTAGATTCCACTGTTACTGTCCATTTCTTTTAACTCCTGGGCTCCTAACTCTATAGTGACTGTTTCTTTGGGATATTACCTTTGAAAATGTTCCAAATCATGTGCATTGTACTCATGGCTGTAAGCATGTATACCTGTACATGCAGATGAAATTTAAGGAAATTCCCTCAACTCCGCTCCTAAACCCAATATCTAGTACTCGGACAGCCTTCCAAGTACTTGGTCCTTTAACATCTGTGACTGCTCAGTTCCTCCAGAAAAGGTCCAGTCAAAGTAAGCAAACAGCCATGTTAATGTGGAGTCTGTTAGTTGGGATAATGAGGCATGACAAGTAGATATGTAGCAATCAGTATCACAGCTGTAAGGACAGCTGAAGTTTTGGTGTCTGGAGGGTCAAAAGGGGAAACACTTTAGGGGAAATATAATTGTAGCTGTGTTACTTTTGAGTCACCATATCTGTCATCATTCTATTATTTCAAAACAGAAAAGGAAAATGTAGGATACATAAATCACTTTTCTACCTGTCTTGCCTCTGTTGAACAGTTCTTCTTTGTCATGTTGCTGAATCACAGCAATTCTGTTTGAAAAATCATTTGCATTCTGTACTAATGTTGTTGTTGTTAAGTTCCTTTGAATTCATTCCTGTGTATAGTTTCCAAGTGATTCTGTAGAGTTTCCAAGGAGTTTGAACCACCAACCTCATAATTAGCAGTCAAGTGTATACTGGCACACCAGGACTCCTCTGTACTCATGGTATCATTGTTAAGTGCCTTTGAGTTGGTTCTGACTCATTGTGACTCTGTATAGGGTTTCCAAGGAGTTCTTGGTAACGTTGAACCACCAACGCAGTCCAGTTCTTATCCTGTAGTGCCACACCAAGCCTTAGGCACTGAAAAAGATGTAGATGCAAAATATCAGATTGTTGTCAGGGAGAGGATGACTGATGAAATCAACAAACAGAACAAAATGCATTATCTGTGTCTTGTCATACACATGGTCATAAGACCCACAAAGACATTGCTAGTCTTCTTTCAGTACTCTCAGTTGGATTTCCATCCTTCTGTGCATTCTCACCATAGCGTCCATAAGACCCTGTGAAAAATTCCAGCGTTGCACAAAATTTAATCCTCATAATAAAGTCCTGGTTGTTCCCTAAGTATGTTCCCAGAAATCTCAGTTGTTAATTGATACCAGTTCTAGTAACAGCTCATTTTCATCTGCCTTGTTTGAAATTCTTAAGTAAGAAGATTATTATTATTTTACCCTCATGACTGGTTGATCTGACATGTACCTTTTTAAACTTAAAATTTATTGCTGTTGGAATCATCCAAATTTATGACTGGATAGATCTAACAACTCATATTGGGTTTAATGAACTTAAGGTAACTTGTCCTATACTTGAGACATATTATCAGGAGGGAGTAGTCCATGGAGAAGGACATCATGGTAGGTAAAGTGGACAGTCAGTGAGAAAGTGGAATACTTCCACTGAGATGGCTTGGCACAGTGGCAGCAGCAATAGACTCATGTGTAGCAATGATTGTGAGGATGGCAGAGGACTGGGCAGTGTTTCATTCTCTTGTGCATAATGTCACTCTGAATCAGAACTGACTGGGTAGCGCCTAACAGCAACAACATTTTAACAGAAAAAATGCATGAATATCCAATAAGTACTTGAAAATGTGTACAATACCTCTGGTCATTGTTATTTGTTACTGTTGTTACGTACCTCCTAGTTGGTTCTAACACATAGCAACCCTGTATGGCTTTTCTGAGGAGTGGCTGGTGAATTTGAACCACTGATCTTGTGGCTGTACTTCTTCCAACACAGATTTCTTTGCTCTTCTGGCAAGTATAATTAGTATTCTTCTCCAACACTCAAATACATTAATTCTTCTATGGTCTTCCTTATTCATCACCCAACTTCCACATACATATGATGCTACTGAAAGCAGTCATGGCTTGGGTCTGGTACACCTTAGCCCTCAAATTTACATCTTTTCTCTGGAACACTTTGAAGATGTCTTCTGCAGCAGATTTGCCTAATGCAATACATTGTTTTAATTCTTGATTGTTGTTCCCATGAATGATGGAAGGAAATTGTAACTTTATGTATTTATAATGCTGTTACTTCTATAGCATGCATCAAGTTGACTCCAATTCATAAATATCTCCACATACTAGAGTAGCACTAATCCCTGGGGCTTAAATTGTAATCTTTATGGGAGAATATTATATTTTACTTTTCTCCATTTCACATGATATTGCTTACTGCCCCACTTGTGAGTTATTTTTAAGTTTGTTTTGTTTTGTTTTATGTTCAGGTGCAATCCATATCGAAGTGTTTGATCCTTTTCAGTAAGTGCTTCAAATTTTTGCTTTCAGCAGGCAAGTATCTGTCTTTTGCATTTGGCAGATTTTTAATGAGTCTCTAATCTTGATGCCAAATTCTGCTACATATAATTCAGATTCTTGGATCATTTACTCAATATACCTACAATATAAATATCATGAAAGGATATTACCCTGATAAACATCTTACCTGATTTTTAGCCACACAATATCCCCATTTTCTGTTTGAATGACTGTCTCATGACCTAAGTACGATTTCCTCATAAGCACAGTTAAGTGCTCTGGTATTTCCATTCTTTGAAATTTTGCCCATAATTTGTTATGATCCACAGAGTTGAATGCCTTTGTATAGTCAATAAAACAGAAGTAAACATCATTCTTGTATTTTATGCTTTTAGCCAAGATCCATATTATATCAGCCATAATATCCCTTGTTTCATGTCTTCTTCTGAATCTGGTTTGAATTTCTGGAGGTACCCTGCCAGTGTATCCCTGCAGCAGATTTTGAATAATCTTCAACAAAATTATGAATTCAAGTGATAGTAATTATATTGTTCAATCATTTCCACGTTATATTGGGCCACTTTTCTTTGGACACAAAAAATGGGAACAAATTGAGTTTCTTTCTATCAACTGTTCAAATAGTTGTCTTTCTAATTATTTTGGCATAACTACTGAGTGCTTTCAGGTCTGCATGAATCTGTTGAGACATTTCAGTTGGTATTCCATTAATTCTTGGAGTCTTGCTTTTGAGAAATGCATTCAGTTCAACTTGGACTTCTTTTTCCAATATCATTGATTATTGGTCATATGATAACTCTTTAAATGGTTGAATGTTATCCAATTATTTTTGTGAACAGTGATCCTGTGTAGTCCGTCCATCTTCTTTGATGCTTCCTGCACCATTCAGTATTTGCCCATAGAATGTTTCAGTAATGTAACTCAAGTATTGAAAATTTTCATCAGTTCTTTCAGCTTGAGAAATGCAGAGTATGCTTTTCCCTTTTGGTATTCTAATTCTATGTCTTTGCACATTTCATTATAATTCTCTATTTTGTCTTCTGAAGTTGCCCTTGACAATTTTTGTTCAACTCTTTTATTTCATCATTTCTTCCTTTTGCTTTGCTGTATTCTATGAAATTTGAAAGCAAATTTAAGTCTCTTCTCACATCCATTTTGATCTTTCTTTCCTACTTGTCTTTTTAATGATCTTGAAGTCAATAATGTCACTGATGTCATTCCACAACTCTTTTGGTATTAGGTCATTACTGTTCAATGACACAAGTCTATTTTGGGGATGGTCTCTAAACCCAACTCCTAATTGTTGTTGATGTGTTGAAGTTTTCTATAACTTTCAGATATTAGTTCATTTTCTGATTTTTTCCAAGTCAGTCAGTTCTCTTTTCACTCTGGTGAAATCACTTGCTGCACAACAGTGTCTTATTTTTAGGAGATCCCAGGCATCCATTTTGTCTTCAAATGTTTTAGTTTTAAATTCATATTGGATTTTATAATTATACCATGTTGTTGTTGGGTGCCATCTAGTTGGTACTGACTCATAGCAACCTTATGCACAGCAGAATGAAACATTGCCTGATCCTGGGCCAACCTCACTACTGTTGCCACACTTGAGTCTATTGATGCTGCCACTTGGGCAATCCATCTCGTTGAGGTCTTCCTCTTTTTCTCTGACCCTCCACCTTACTAAACATGATATCCTTCTCCAGAAACTGGTCTCTCCTGACAATATGTCTGAAATATAAGAGATGAAGTTTGGCCATCTTGGCCTCCAAGGAGCACTCTGGTTGTACTTGTTCCAAAACGGATCTATTGGTTCATGGCAGCCCATGGCACTTTCAATATTCTCCTCCAACACCATAACTCAAGAGCATCCATTTCTACAGTCTTCCTTATTCACTGTCCAGCTTTCGCATGCATGTGAGGTTATTGAAAACACCATGGCTTGGATCAGGCACACCTTAGTCCTCAAGCTGACACGTTTGCTCTTCAACACTTGAAAAAGGTCTTGTGCAGCAGATTTGCCTAATGCAATATGTTGTTGATTTCTTGAATGCTGCTTCCATGAGTGTTGATTGTTGATCCAAGAAGAATTAAGTCCTTAACAACTTCAATCTTTTCTCCATTGATAAGAATGTTGTTTATTGGTCCAGTGGTAAGGATTTTTGTTTTCTTGACATTGAGATGTAATCCAGACTGAAGGCTGTGCTCTTTGATCTTCACCAGTAAATGTTGTAAGCCCTCTTCACTTTCAGCAAGCTAGGTTGTATCACCTGCATATCGCAGGTTGTTAATGAGTCTTCCTCCAATTCTTATGCCACATTTTTCTTCATAGAACCCAGCTTCTCAGATTATTTGTTCAGTATACAGGTTGAATAAGTATGGTGAAAGAATACAACCTTGTCACACACCTTTTTAAATTTTAAAACATTCAATGTTCCCATGTTCTGTTCAAACAACTGCCTCTTGGTCCAGGTACAGATTCCTCATGGACACAATTAGAGCTGCCAATTTTGTCTCTATTTTCACATTGATGCTCTTAATTGATATGCATTTTACATTTAGGTTTTTGGTTCATCTTGATGGTCCTAGGATCCTCTGTTTCTGGACTGTAAGATTAACCACTCCCCTTTTTTTGTTACAAAGCTTCTACCTTTACAATTGTCGCGATTAGTCATGATAAGTTATTCACTATTGAATCTTGCAAATCTTATCCCCCATCTCTTTTCACCAGACCCATCTAGAGAAGATGACAGCTATTCAGTGGGGACTCTTTCTTTTCACCCACACTCTTAAGCTAGACTCCCTCTTGAAACCTTGTAAACCAGTCACTTCGTGCCTTTATTTCCCCCTCATTTTAGGTAGCCAATGTCTAAGTTGCCCATCCCTATCTTCCCTGTGTACAGAGCGGATAGCATTGAGACTTGACATGAAGACTTTCCCTCTCTGTTGGTATTTAGACAAACGATTGCTCTGAGTATAGGTCAGATTCATCATGAAGATGTATCTTCTTTCACTGTAGCTTTTCCAGTCTGCTTGTCCTTTCTAGTGGGAATGTCTCACCTCATAAGATTCTGGATGGGACTCAGGATTCCACCTAAGGTCCTATACTCTGTAAAGGCTTTGCATGAGGCCTATGTCACTGGGCAAGTTGTAGAACCCCTTTTAGGTATTCCAGTCAGTTATAGGCTGAAGACAGGCTTACAAGTTTTCTTTAATCATGTTTCCCAACATTCCTTTCTATCCCACTCAAGTGTCTGTTTTACAATAGTAGGCAAGGGAAACTAATATTTATAAGACAGTCAAGGATTTTACTATTATTTACTCACTTCGAGCTATACCTACATTCCTGTATCCCAGAGCCTTGTTGTTCCAAGGTTGAGTATGCATCAATCACTCTTTACCTCTGTCCCGTGCAAACCTGTCTCAATGTTCCCCTATCTATCTTGTTCTTCTGCCTCCTTCCCCTTCTTGTATTGCCCTCCTCAACACTCAAAGTAAACCCCCAACCCCAACCCCATTGTGGTTGCCTTATATTCCATTTGTTCTTCCCTCAATTTAAGATAGTCTATTTTATCCAGTAATCTACCTGACCTTC
>NW_006408816.1:2515130-2549058 GCF_000296735.1 Chrysochloris asiatica
GGCATTTCCAAAGCCTGCCCATCTTCCATTATGGAGTGTAGGTCTACTTCCAGCTCATTTTTGTCTCAGTCACTTTATCTCGCTTCTGGACATATACAGATATGGTCATCTGCTCCTGTTTTTGGGCATATTCAGTGGTTATCTGTGGCCTTAATACTCAGAAGAGTATGTACTTTGGTATTTTTTTTAATGCTTTCTGATTGCCTCCAGTTAGATGTGATCAGGAAATGGGCTTTCCTTTTCACTCTTCTTCTTGAGAAATTTCAAGATGCCACTATTGGTTGTTTTGACATAATTTCAGCCTATTTCCTTTTTTGTCTGCTTGTCCTGCTCCACAATCCCCGTTAAGGCCTTTTTTTCTAGTTGTAAACAGTTCAGGGCTGGCTGTGGCCGTTTGGTTTTAATTGGAAACCGTCTCTTTAAATTTCGAGGAGATCTGTGTGCATTCGTAGTAGAACCCTCCGAGGGTGGGTCTGGGGTGCCCACTAGCTCAGGCACCCTTATAGTCACCCGAATGGAGGTGTGCCGACAGCAAGGGACCAATGAACAGCTACCAAAAGAGAAGAATGTCCACACCTTTATCTCTGCGGTTCTGCCAGGCATCTGTGGCCACTCTGATCCTTCCCCCCTTGGTCTCACCCAAGATGGTGGCTCCTTGAGCAGCTGAGTGTCTCAAGTTAGAAAGCAATGGATTTCTTGCTTCTGCCACAAATTCCCCCAGATGTAAGCCTTCCAACCTTCTAAATATTCCTTCATATGTGGTTCAGAGTTCTGAGATCATCCCCTGAGCCTGCTTGGTAGGGTATTCTGTGTTTTTGCTTACAGAGCTCCTTTACTGCACTTCCACCCAATTGACCATCTTGTTTGTTCTCTCTCTTTTTTTTAATTCCTGAAGGGTCACCCAATTTGGACAGATTTCAGCTGAGCTTCCAGACTAAGACAGATTAGGAGGAAGGAGAGGCAGACAGTTTCTAAATGCTTAGCCAATAAAAATCTTATGAATAATGGAGGAATAGTCTCAGTTATATTGCTAGAGTATGAAAACATTATGGATAATAGCAGAACATTGTCAGATACAGTGCTGAAAGAGGAGTCCCTACACTTGAAAGGCACTCAAAATAGGAATTACAGATGACTCCTCAAAGTAGAATGAACCATAATGACATGAGAGGAGTAAAGCCTTCAGGTCCTTCATGTGCTAATGAGGCATAACTCAAAATGTGGAGAAACAGCTGGAAACATTCATTAATAATCAGTACAAGGAATGAAAGAAGTATGAATCTAATATAATTAGAAACTGTCAAAATGAAATGGAATGCATAAAGATCGCTATCTCAGATATTGGTTAGCTGGAATTGACTGACTTTGGCATTTTGAATTTGATAATCATATAGTTAACTATACTTGTTGTTGTCAGGTGCCATTGAGTCGGAACCGACTCATAGCAACCCCATGCACAGCAGAATGAAACAATGTCCGATCCTGGGCCAACCCCACCACTACTGCCACTTTTGATGCCATCAATGATGTCACCTGGGTGATCCATCTTGTTGGGGGTCTTCCTCTTTTTCTCTGACCCTCCATCTTACCCAGCATGACGTTCTTCTCCAGTGACTGTTCTATCCTGACAATATGTCCAAATAACTATACTAGTAAAGACAAATTGAATAGGAATGGCATTAGATTCCTTGTCATACAGAGCATTTCAAAATTTATCTTGTAGTATAATGCTCTATAATGTTCATACACCTACAAGGAAGACTGGAGCCCTGGTGTAGTGCTATAAGATATGCAGTGGATAGCAATGTCTGCTTGAACTGTAAGGTCAGCAGTTCAGACCCACTGGCTGCTTCTCAGAAACCCTATACAGGGTTGCTGAGCTGGAACAGACTCAATAGCACTTAATAACGACAACAAGGAAGACCAGTTAATACCAGTATTATTCAATACACTAAAGCTAGTAATTATGAAATTGAAGAATTCTACCAAATTTTTCAGTCTAATGTTGATCAAGCGTACAATCAAGATGAACTGATAATTATTGGTGACTGGACTGGAAAGCTTAGAAGCAAAGGGAAAATATAAGTAGTTGAGAAATATGACCTTAGTGGTAATAATGATGCCAGAGATCACATGATAGAATTTTGCAATACCAACAACTTATATTCATTACAACTATATGCATGGACTTCACCACATAGAACACATAGGAATCAAACTGACTACATCTGTGGTGAAAAAACAAACAAACAAACAAACAAACAAACAAAAACATTGGGGACATCTCAATTTCTACATCCACAATAAGGTCAGATGCCAACTACAGAACAGACCACCAATTGCTCATATGGAAGTTTAAGATGAAGCTGAAGAAAATTAAAACAAGTCGCTGAGAGTCAAAATATTACCTTGTGTATATCTCACATGAATTTAGATACCACCTCAAGAACATATGTGATGCATTAGGCACCACAGACTGAAAACCAGAAGAACTCTAGGAAGACATCAAGAACATTACAGAGAAACAGAGCAAAAGGTAATTAAGAAATGAAAAAATAATAATCAGAAGAGAAAGAAAAGACCAAAATTGATGTCAAAACAGACTCTTAATTTTTCTGTAGAGTGTAAAGAAACAAAAGTGAACAGAAGAAATGAAGAAATAAAGAGCTGAACATAAAATTTCAAATGACACTCAAGAAGACAATGTCAAGTATCATAATGAAATGTTGAAAGCCTGGATTTGAAAGCCAAAAGTGAAGAAAATGCTCAACATTTCTTGGCTGCTACTTCCATGAGTGTTGAGGGTTGAACTTCTTGATGGTGTCCCACGTAAGTCTTAGACTTTCTTCTCATTCTCCCATTTTTTTTCTGATTGTTTTTCTACAGAATAATATTGAGAGATTTGTCTACAAGCTCACTAATTCAGTCTTTCATTGATTCAAATGTACTCTTTGGCCTTCACATGTATTATTTCTGAAATCTTAGTATCCATCTTATGGACTTCTATTTACAGGTTTTTGTTGTTGTTGTTGTTGTTAATTTTCATTATTATTTTGTTCATTTCTTCTTATAGTATTTTACTTAGTTTCTCTGATAATATTTATGTGCTTGCCTTGCTTTCATCTGCAAATTTTTCTGTCCTTCTCTTAGTCCACTGGAGGTGGCTAAATATCATTCTTTTGAAGTGTTATCACATTGTTTCAAAAACATTTCTTGCGCAAAGCACATTTTTGGCATTGGATTTTGTTTACTTGTTTGAGCTACTCTGTATTATTTATTTCTGTGAATTGAATTGTTGTGCCTAAGACATTTTTATGTCATTATATTTCTTTTTAATTGATAATTGTATGTTAGTTTGTTCTTAGACACTGACCACCTACATCCTAATGCATGTAATAAAAAATGGAAGTGTGTACACAGTTATGTTTCAAGTTTATGGAGTACAAATACAGGTGACTTAGACTGATGCTGGCTTATGTCTATCATTGATTAGTATGTATAAAAATTGATAGTGAATTTCTTTCATGGTTGGGAGCTGCAGGGGGCACAGTTGTTACTGGCCTGTATGAGCTCAGTACCTATTTCTCATTAGGTGCAGCAAGAAGAAAAAACACACACATACACATGATAAACAAAAAAACAAACAACAGCACAAAAAGAAAAAAATAATGGAGAATAAAACAAAAACCTACATCAACATCAACAACAAGAGAAAAGGATACTTTAAAAGAAAGGTGGGAAAGTACAATAAAGTTGGGGGAGGGAAAATAAGAGCTAAATTATAAAGAAAGAAAATACACAATAAGCACAACTAAAGACAGGGCAAAAAACAGGGAAGAGTAAATAAAAGTCAGGAAAAAAATAAAGAAAAATGAGAGGGGACAAAAGAAAAGAGAAACAAGAAAATAAGAAAAAAGGAATGCAGAGAACAAAAAGATAAAAGACAAAGGGACAGAGAAAAGGGGATAGATAAAACCATAAAAAATAAAATAAAATAAAAAAAAATCCAGGGCAGAGGCAAGATCCATATAGGAGAAAATTGTTTGGGACAGAGTGATTAATATGGGTTGGCACCCTCTAAAGACAAGGTGCTCAGGAAGTGGGAGGGGAAAGGTGAGAAGGTGTTATGGCTGGTCCTAGATGGATTTCCTGAAGGCCCATTGTTGTCAGGTGCCATTGAGTTGATGCCAACTCATATGGTTAGACTACCTAATGTGGAAATCATTCCTGAAGCCCTAATATTGATTGAGATTTCTTTTTTTGTTCTCAGAAGGAACTCTTTCAGGCACATAGAGAAGCTGGGAACTGGACAGCAGGCTCTAAGAGTTCTTGCTAGTATAGGGCAGGCCGTGTACCAGCTCTATGTGTTCTGTTGGTCTGAACAGGCAGAGTTCATGAGCCACCAGACATGGGGAGTTGTGCACTCAGCTCCTGACCCACAATCATATGACTATGACCACTGGCAAACCAGGAGCTTTGTATGGAGTGGGTGAGAATGGCGGTTGGCCATGCCTCTGGTCACTAGGAGAATGAACAAGAGCGAATCTCTCTTTCCTCTTAATCAGTTTGCATCTGTGCCATCAGGCCACAATCTGAATCTAATACTGCTTTGCAAAAGCTCAGCAAGGCAGCAATGAGTGAGGCCAGTTGGAAGGTCATTCAGTGTCTTCTTTCTTTATTCCCCTGTATAGCTTCTTGTCCTAGTCAGTATTCAATCCAACTTCTTTATCCTTTCTCCTGTAGCTCAGCTTTCAAGGATTGTCACCTTTATCTCTTTTGTCTTCCATATCTTTTTATACACAGGATATATGTATTACATGTGTCTAATCTACCATCTTGTCAGAAGGTAGCCTGTCCAACATAAATTAAGAATGAAATATGAACTGATAGCTGATTTGCTTAAACCTCAAATTTTACTAGCAACAGGGAGAAGAACATAATCCAGCACTTATTTCATTAATTTACAAAGCTTTGAACTGTTAAGAGAACTTAAAAGAATCAAACGAAAGCCATGCTCATAACTATCTTTTGGAGGATGGGTATAATAAAATTGTTTTAAATGTGATATTTTTGGACACTTATATTCTGATATCATTATAAAATGAGTCCCTTAGATGTTCTAAATGAAATGATGCTTTTTTTTTAAAAAACATGTACACAAATAGTAGCATGTGTGTGTGTGTGACTAATTTATATAGTTAGATAATTAATTAACTATTTTCCTTTATGACTTAATATGATTGATGACAAAAAATAAGAGATTATGTGGTGAAGGAAATTAAATGAGATCTTTGTTTTAACAGACTCCCCAACCAACTTTCTGAACTACCCAAATGAAAAAGAACATCAAAATAATCTTTATGAGCATTTCATTTAATTAGCAATCAGATATAAATTGTGATTATGTATTTATTCCCCAAACAAATATGTATATAATGAATCTCATTGTCTTATTCATTTTAGCAGCTTAAGTTTTTGGGCATCAGTAAGGATTTACCTTATAATTTGTTTCAGTTGTTATAATAACTAGGTATTAGCTTACCATAATTTTTTAGGAGTAACATATGTATTATTTACAGTTGTTAATAACACAAAACGTTGTAATTATGATCAATCTCATCAGACTAAGAATATTAGATGCATATTATGAAAAGAAGTGGGTCACTTCCATAAAATCTAGAAGTCATTTTTCTATAATAATCATTTGTATAACTAAGATATAAAGTCCCATGTACCTGGAATTAATATGTGCTCAAAGGGCAAATCAGGCTAAACTCAGCATCATAATTTGTAAAACACAGATGCACGGGACAATTCTATTTCACAGACATGCCTATTATGTTTTCTTAAGGTTCAACATAATTGAGAAATGTTACTCACAAGGGCTCTTATTTATACTCGAATAAAAAAGAGAAAGAGTTGATGACTCGTGATTAGGTCATAAGAAACACAGATATGAAGAGTCAATTTAGGTGGCAAAATTTCACAATTAATGATCAAGTAATTATAGTCATATCAGAATTAATCCAAAAGTGAATATCCCAAAATAGAAGACTATTTGAAAACTAAAATTGTTAGACTTAACACAATCTATTTGGTATAAGAAATGTGCATTGCCATAACAATGACTATAATATTGAAAGCATAACAGAAATAAGAATTTTGATAGGGCTTTCTAATAGACACTTTTAATCATCTGTAAACAATTTACAAACTATTTAAAGGACTCTAGTCAAGAATGATTGGAGAGTCATTTTATTAACATCCTGAACAGAGCGCTTATTTTCATGAGGTAGTCAGTCAAAAGTCAGCATTCTAAGGGACAATCATCACTCAATCATTTTTCAACAAAACTCATTTATTTTCTACTCAATAGCATACTGAGTAATTGAATAATTATTTACAAGGGTTCCTAACAAATGGGAAATTTTTTCAAGTTGTTTAAATTCCTTAAAAATTAAGAACATTATCTCTGAAGGAATAAACAATGCCAGTCTTTCTATTGACAACTTTCATGTATGATATACAATTATTGTTTTCACTGCTTTCCTAAAAATGAATTGATATGCTTGAATTTTTTATATCAAAATTATGAACTATTGTAACATCCTTTTACATCTTTTCCTTTCTCATTTCAATTTTTGGATTGAGTTGTGGATAAAAAGATTTTCTCAATTGTCTAACAATAATATTACAAACCAGGAAATGTGTACAATTCATTATGAAATCAAACAGATGCTCTAATGTGTCATAAAAATGATTTCTTGGGCATTGACTAATGTATGCCATCACATTAATACATACTAATAGTGACCATCTATTAAAGAGTGGAATTTCCCAATAGGATTTACTTGGCTGTAATCTTTATGTTAAGAGGTTGCCAGAAGTTTTCCTCTGTGAAACTGCTAGAAAATTTTGAACCAATGATTTATTATTTAGAAGTACAGTGCATACCCATTGCATCATTAGGTATTCTTAAGAACTGACCATCTTATTCCAGTTGCAGTATATATTTTTTTCTTGGATGAAGGCAAGATCATCTCATATAAAATAGTCAAAAAAACCTCACACAACACTGTTCAATTTTTCTATTTAAAATTTTGTTTTAATAATTATTATTTTTTTAAAAATTGTTTAGATTAGGAGGAGGCAGGGATTTATGGCGGATATGGTAGAGGTGCAGTGAAGTTAGCCTTCAGCAATACTACAGAATACCAGGTGAAGAGGGTTCAGGGCACAGCTCCAAAACTCTAAACAACATATCTAAGAAAATTAAAAAGTTTGAAGGCTTGCAGCTAGTAGAACTTGTAGCAAGAGTAAGAAATTGTGTATTTTTTTAATCTGCCAGGCTCGCGACAAGGAGTCAACAACTTGGGCAAGACAAAATGGCAAGACCAAGCAGGGGAACTTTAGAGCAAAGATAGACAATACACTTTGTTGGCTTTGCTTTGTTCTGATTTTTTTTTTTTCTTTTTAGTATCTGTTCTTTAGACCCCCACTGTTTATGCACCTCCATTCTGGTGACTAGACAGGGAGCCTGAACGAATGGACACCCCCCACCCACACCACTTGTGGATCTTTCTGCCTGCATAAACACAGATACTCTCAGCCCAAAACTGATTTTTAATAGCACAAAAGACCAAAACAAGGGGTGTGGAGAGGGAAAGAGAGTTTAAAAATAAATCAGACTGAAAATTAAATTAAATCCTGACATACACCATAACAACCAACAGTGGCATTGTGAAATTTATCAGGTGGCTTTGAAGGCAAGAAGTTGAAAGAGGACATTAAACTCATACTCAAATCAGGCTACAGATTTTGTTTTTTTACCTTCTCTCCCTCATCTACCTTTTCAGCAATTATAGACTACAGTATTCAATCTAGTTTTTGTTTTTTGTTGGTTTTTTCTTTCTTTCTTTTTTTTTTTGCTCTTGCTGTTTTATGGTCTCCCTTTTACCTCTGAGGGACTCTTTCTCTCCCTATATTACTCAAGAAGAGACAGCAACTGCTGCCATATAGTCAAGCTACAATAGCACTCTATAAAGCACTAAAACCCAGGCAAGAACCAATACCAACTACCATACACCAGGGAGGCAGACAACATCAATAAAAGCTACTGTGAGTCAAGCAATAAGAAGAGTGAAAGGGAAGCCCACATCCTGTTTACATCTACCTGGAGGCAATCATGAAGCATAAAAAATACCAAAAGACAAACTCAATTAAGTATTAAGGCCACAGATAAACACTAAACATGTCCAAGAAGCAAAAGCAGATGACCATATCAGCACATGTCCAGAAACAAGATAAAATGTCTGAGACAAATGACCTAGAGGCAGACCTGGACTCCATTCTGAAAGGAGGGCAGACCTTGGAAATGCCTGAGAAGGAATTCATAAAAATGATTATAAAATGTTTCAAAACACTTTACAATGAATTTGAGAAAAATAAGGAAAAAGTCAGGAAAGCACTACAGAAATAATCAGAAAAAATACATACAGCATTGTAAACAATTCAAAACCTACAGAAAGAGGTTCAAAGGATCACTAATAGAATATCAGAAATAGACAATACACTGAAAGGGCAAAGGAGTAGATTAGAAAAGATGGAAGGCAGAACTAGTGAGATAAAAGAGCAAACAGTAAAAAGGATTTAAAAAATCTGAATAAGGTCTAAGATTCATGTTGGACAACATGAAGAGGAATAATTTAAGAATTATTGGCATTCCAGAACAAGAAGAATCACACAAGTCCACAGAGGAAACAGCTGAAGAACTGCTGGAAGAAAATTTCTCTAACATGCTGAAAAGTGAAAAGATAAACATTCGAGATTCTCAATGAACACCAGGAAGGATAGAACCCAAAAGAAAATCACAGAGACTAATCATAATCAAGCTCTCCAAAGTCAAAGATAAGGACAGAACACTGAAAACAGCTAGAGAAAAGAGAAGCAATACAAACCAAGGCAAGGCAAGTCAGATTAAGCTCAGATCTCTCAGCAGAAACCATGAAGGCAAGAATGGGGAGACCTATATAAAACCTGAGAGAAAAAAGCTGTCAACCAAAAATCCTTTATCCAAGAAAGCTATCAATCAAATACTATGGTGTAATCAAAGCATTTCAGAATAAACAGAAGCTAAGGGTTTTGTTTTTTTTTTTACCAAAGTCAACTCTGCACTACAAAACACTGTAAGGGCATTTCTGTGGACACAGAACCAACAAGAATGTACAACAACCAGAGATTGACATACATGGCAGCACCTCCCAGAACTAAACTGACAGAAGAGTCAAGAGCAGAACAAAACTGTAAGAACAAACTCAGAGAATCTGGGAAGTCAGTCTATGATCAAAACAATTACATGTAAAAGAAGGTAAAAACATAGGAACAGAGATCCAGATAGTGAGAAGGGTCAGGTAGATTACAGGATAAAATAAACTGCACTAACGGAGGGAAAAATTAATGGACTATAAGGCAACCTCAAAGAAAATTAACCCTTCACAACATACCAAGAAAATGAAAATCCAAGAAGAACATGGAAACATTAAAATTATGACAAAACTCACAAGAAAGAACACAAAAAGCATGAACTCAGCAAAGGAAGACACACAGAACAAAAAAGCAGCAATACCACATAAAAAACAAACAAACATAATGACAGCAATTAATCCATACCTATTAATTAATGTACACCAAGGAGTCCAGGTTTGGTGCTGTGGGTTAATGTGCCAGACTGCAAAGCCATTTGAACTGCATGGTCAGTGGTTCAAACTCACCAGGTGCTCCTTGGAAACCTTATACAGGGTTGCTATGGGTTGGAGTCGACTCGATGGCACTCAATAACAACAACAACAATCAATAATTACATTGAATGTAAATGGATCAAATGCACCAATGAAGAGACGGAGGCAGAATGGATAAGAAAACAATGTGCTGTCTGAAATAGACACATCTAACACACAGAGACAAAAACAGATTAAAAGTCAAAGGATGGGAAAAATATACCAAGCTAATTGCAATAAAAAGCGAACAGGAGTGGCAGTGTTAATCTTGGATAAAATAAACTTTAAGGCAAAAACCATCATAATAGATAAAGATGGACATTATTTCATGATTAAAGAGACAATTGAACAAGACAACATAGCCATAATAAATATCTATGTTCCCAATGAAAGAGCTCCAAAATAGATAAAGCAAACTCTAATAGATTTTAAAAAGAAATTGAAGAATCTATAATAATCATGGGTGATTTTAATACACCCTTTTAAAAAATGAATAGAACAACCAGAAAGAAACGACAGACACAGAAGAACTAAACAATACAATAAGCCAACGGGACGTCATAGATGTGTACAGAGCATTTAATCCAAGAATAGCATAATACACTTCATTTCCAGTGCACATGGAACATTCTCCAGAATAGACCATATCTTAGTCCACAAAACAAATCTCCATAAAATTACAAATATCAGAATACTACAAAGCATCTTCTCAGACCACAATACTATAAAATTAGAAATCAACAATAGGAAGACCAAGGAAATAAAGTCAAATACATGGAAACTGAATAATATCCTGCTGAAGAGCAACTGGGTAGTAGAAGAAATGAAACATGAACTCACAAAAGTTCCTAGAAACAAATAAGAACAGAAACACAATATACCAGAATCTTTGGGCCACAGCGAAAGCGGTTCTGAGAGGACTATTTATTGCAATAAATGCACACATTCAAAAAGAAGAAAGAACCAAAATTAACACATTAACACAGCATCTATAACAATTAGAAATAGACCAACAGAGGGAACCCACAGCCATCAAAAGAAAATAAATAATATAGATTAGAGCAGAAGTAAATGAGACAGAAAAATGAAAAATTATAGAAAGAATCAACAGGACAAGAAGCTGGTTCTTTGAAAGGATTAACAAAATTGACAGATCATTGGCAAACCTAACAAAAGAAAAGAGGGAGAAGACACAAATAACACACATTATAAACCACCTGGGTGATGTCACAAAGGAACAAAAGGAAATCAAAAGGATAATAACAGAATACTATTAAGAGTTGTACTTCAACAAATTTGAAAACTTAGACAAGATGGATAAATTTTTGGAAAAACACAACCTAACTAAACTCACACAGAATGAGGTAGAAAACTTGAACAGACCTGTAACAATAGAAGAAATTGATCATGTCATCAAAAACTGCCAATCAAAAAAGTCAAGGTCCAGATGGTTTTACTTGTGAGTTCTACCAGACATTCAGAGAAAAGTTGTCACCAATTCAACTCAAATTATTCCAGAATATAGAAGAGGATGGAAATCTTCCTAATACATTTTTGTTGTTGTTGTTGAGTGCCATCTAGTCAGTTCTGACCCATAGTGACTCTGAACAGGGTTTCCAAGGCTGTAAATCTTTACGGGAGCAGAAAGTCTCATCTTTCTCCTGAGGAGCAGCTGGTAGTTTCAAACTGCTGACCTTGTGGTTCGCAGCCCATTCGTAACCACTACACTACCAGAGCTCCTTTTGATGTTTTCTGCATCATTGAATATTTTACTCACCGAATTGTTCAATATTGCTAGTCAAGGCTTGAATTTTTTCTTCAGTTATTTTATCTACAGAAATGCTGATCATGTTTTTGCCTTTTGGTTTTCTAACTCAAGGACTTTGTACATTTCAATATAATATTTGACTTTGTCTTCTCAAGATGTAACTTGAAATTTTCTGTTCATCATTTACCTCATTTCTTCCATTTGCTTTAATATCTCTATGCTGAAGAGCATGTTTCAGAGTCTCTTCGGACATCATTTTGGTCTTTTATTTATTTTTCTTCTTAGTGACCATTTGTTTTCTTCCTGTATGATGTACTTAATGTCATCACACAACTCTTCTGAGGTTTTTTTTTTTTTTTTTTTTTCATGTCTCATGCATCAAATCTGTTTATGAGATGATGTCTGAGTTCAGATGAGATATGTTCGAGGTCATATTTTACCTCTCATGGACTTATTTTAATTTTCTTCAGCATCAGCCTGAATTTGCAAATGAGCAACGAATGTTCTTTTCCACAGTCTGCCCTTGGTCTTGTTTTGGCTGCTGATATGTAGTTTTTCCACCATCTCTTTCTACATAAGTAGCCAATTTGATTTCTGTGTATTCCATCTGGGGAGGTCCATTTGTTTAGTCATATTTTATGTTGTTTTCTTTAAAGTATGTAAAATGAAGAAATCATTGGTCTTTTAAAATTCTATCATGAAATGGCCAGCATCATTTCTATCTCCAGACCATATTTTCCAGCTACTGATCCTTCCTCTTTGTTTCCAAACTTTGTATTCCATTTTCTAGTAATTATCAATTATCTTTATTGCAGGTTTGATCAGTTCCAGACAGAAGAAGTTGGAAGAACTCTTCTATTTCATCCTCACTGGCTTTAGTAGTTGGCACATAAATTTCAAAGTTGCCTTAACTGGTGTCCTTGTAGACGTATGGAAATCATCTTATCACAGACAGCATTAAACTTCAAAATACATCTGGAAATGTTACTGTTTTTGTTTTGTTTTTATGATGATCAATGCAACACCATTCTTCTTCAATTTGTCATTCTCAACATACCAAAGCATGTGACTTTGAGATTCATAATGGTCAATACCAGTCCTTTTCAGGTCCTTAATGCCTAGGATATCAATATTTATGCATTCAATTTCATTTTGACATTTTAAAATTTTCCCAGATTCATGCTTCATGCATTCCATGTTCTGATAATTAATGAATGTTTACAGCCATTTTCCTCATTTTGAGTTGTGCCCAATCAGCAAATGAAGGTCACAAAAGTTTTACTTCATTCATTTAATCATGGTCAACTTTACTTTGAGGACACAGCCCTTCTCCGGTTGTATTTTGAGTGCCTTCCAAACTGAGGGGCTCATCGTCTGGTGCTATATCTGGCAATATTCTGGTGCTTTTCATCATGTTTCAGTATTCAATATTCTGGTGCTGACAGTGTTCCACTGTTAATCTTAAGATTTTCAATGAGTAAATAATCAGAAGTAGTCAATTCTCCTACTTTCTAATCTGTCTTAATCTGGAAGTTCAGCTGAAACCTGTCCACCATGGGTGGCCATGTTGGTATTTAAAATACCAGTGCCATAGCTTCCTAAATCACAGCAACATGCAAACCACTTTAGCACGATATACTGATAATATTTACTAATGAGAGAACATCATAGATTTAAATTAACTCCCTCAGAACATACAAGCTAAATTTCTATTCAGGTCTTTAACCTCCGCATTTCTTTCATTTGCTTTAGCATCTCTATATCTGTTTTAGAGTCTCTTCTGACACCCATTTTGGACTTTTCTTTCTGTCTTGTCTTCTTAATGATCTTTTACTTTCTTCCTGTATGATGAGCTTGATGTCATCCCAAACCTCTGCTGGTCTCCTGTCATTAGTGTCTGATGCGTCAAATCTGTTCTTCAAATGATATCTAAATTCAGGTGGGATATGTTCAAGGTCTTATTTTGGCTCTCATGGACTTGTTTTAATTTTCTTCAGCTTCAGCCTGAACTTGCATATGAGCAATTGATAGTCTGTTCCACACTCTGCCCTTGACCCTGTTTTGGCTGATGATATGGTGCTTTTCAACTGCCTCTTTCCACAGAAGTAATCAATTTGATCTTTGTGTGTTCCATCTCTGTGTGAGGTTCATGTGTCCAGTTATCTTTAATGTTGTTTAAAAAAAGTATTTGCTATGAACAAATCATTGGCCTTGCAAAATTCTATAATATGATCTCAAGCATAATTTCTATCACCAAGGCATGTTTTCTAATTATTGATTCTTCCTCTTTGTTTCCAACCTTTTCATTCCAATTGCCAGCAATGATCATTATATCTTTATTACATATTTGATCAATTTCAGATTAAAGAATTTGGTGGCATTTTTCAATTTCATCATCACTGACTTTAGTAGTTGGTGGGTAAATTTAATTAATAGTTGTATTATCTGACCTTCCTTGTAGTCTTAAGGATATTATCTTAACACAGCCTTATATTTTCAAGACAGATTTTGATAAGCTCTTTTTCATGATGGATGCAATGCCATTCCTCTTCAATTTGTCATTCCTTCCATAGTAAACCATGTTACTGCCCGATTCAAAATGGCCAATACCAGTCCATTTCCATTCACTAATACCTAGAGTATCGATGTTTATGTGTTCCATTTCATTTTTTTCAATTTCCAATTTTCTGAGATTCACACTTGGTACATATCATGTTTCGATTATTAATGGATGTTTACAGAATTTTCTCTTTATTCCGAATTTTGGCCTGCCAGCAATTAAAGGTTCTGAAGGCTTTGCTACATTTGCCTCATCATGTTCAGCTGTACTTTGAGGAAACAGCTCTTTCCCACTCATATTTTGAGTGCCTTCCAACCTGAGAGTCACATCTTCTGACACTATATCTGACAATATTTTGTTGCTTTCCCTCATGTTTCAATATTCATTAATCTATTGCTGACAGTGTTCCACTGCTATTCATAAGGTTTTTAGTCACTACTTATTCTGAAATAGTCTGTATGTCCTTCTTCCTAGTCTATCTTCTTCTGGAAGCTCAGTTGAAACCTGCCCACCATGGGTTACCCTGCTGGTATTTGAAATACCCATGGCATAACTTCCAGGATTACAACAACACACAAACCACCACAGTACAACAAACTACTCCTGAAGTGTTTGGAACAATTACAATTCTCTTTTTTATAATAACTCTTTGTTTATCTTCTTTTAATGCTTCCTACATCATTCAATATTTGCCCACTTGTTTTATTTATTAAGTGCCGTTAAGTCAATGTTTCCATTAAGGAGCAGTTGGTTGGTGAGAACTGTCGATCTTACATTTGGCAGTCCACTATGTATCCTATAACACCATATCAGGACTCCTTTTTGCCCCTGGAATCCTTCAGTATTTGAGGCTTGACATTTTTCTTCAGTTCTTTCAGTTTGAGAAATTCTAAGCATGTTCTTTACTTTTGGTTTTGTAACTCCCAATCCTAGCACATTTCATGATAATAATTTGCATTGTCTTCTGTAACTGTCTTCAACTCTTTACTTCATCATATTTTCCAGTTGCTTTAGTTTCTCTATGTTCAAGAGCAAGTTTCAGAATGTCTTCTAATATCCATTTTGGTCTTTTCTCACTTTTGTTTTTTTCTCTGTCTTTTTAATTACCTTTTTTTTTCTTCATAGGTGATGTTCTTACTGTTATATCTCAACTCTTCTGTTTTTCAGTCATTATTGTCTAATGCATCAAATCTTTTCTTGAGATGGTCTCTAAATAC
This sequence comes from Chrysochloris asiatica, assembly GCF_000296735.1. Lineage (NCBI taxonomy): Eukaryota > Metazoa > Chordata > Mammalia > Afrosoricida > Chrysochloridae > Chrysochloris > Chrysochloris asiatica. The sequence goes on from NW_006408816.1 coordinate 2,530,452, forward strand.
AAGTGTGATAAAATTTGGCTCTCTTTGGCTTGCTCTAAGTTTCTTTACTTTCAAACTGAACTGATTATCTGTTCCATAGTTGGCTTTTGGCCTTGTTTTGGCTAATGCCATTAAGCTTCTCCACTGTTTCTTGCCACAGATGTAGTCAATTTGATCCCTGTGTATTTCTTTGGCAAGGTGCGCTTGTATAGTCAACTTTTATGGTGTTGTGAAAGGTATTTTTAATGAATAAGCTATTGATCTTGCAAATTTCTGTCATGTGATCTACAACATGTTTCTGTCACCGACACTATATTTTTCAACTACTTGTCCTCTTCTTTGTTTCCAACATTCACATTCCTATCAACAGTAATTATAAATGTATTTTGATTACATTTTTGATAAGTTTGAAACTGAAGAAATACGTAAAAGTCATCATCATCACTGGCTTTGGTGGTTTGTGGGTACATTTGAATAATAGTGACAATATCTTTTCTTCTTTGTAGACTTATGGATATTATCCTATCACTGACAGTATTGTTCTGTAAGAGAGATTTTGAGATTTTCTTTTTGGTGATGAATGTGTTGTATTCTCTACAATCTGATTTCTATATTTCAGCATAGTAAACATGCTGTCTGATTCAAAATGGTCAATTTCAGACTACTAATTGATAATTCCTGGAGTCCTAGTACTGTTACATAGGATAAGCACTCAGCGTTAAAGTCAGTTTGAACCACCATGTTGGCAGCTGAAACTCACCGGCTGCTCCTTTAAAACCCTGATTAAGGTCGATATGAGTTGGAAATGACTGACAGCACTCAAGAACAACAACAAACAACAATTGTTCTACTTGACTCCTGGTGTGGCACTGTAGGATCAGCATTTCACTGTGAACCACAGGGTTGGCAGTTTAAATCCACAAGACACTCCTTTGAAACCCTATACAGGGTAACTATGAGTCAGAATTGACTCAATGGCACCTAACAATAACAACAATCACTAATGTCTAGCACAGCAATCTTCATGTATTCCATTCCAGTGTTGACTACTTTCAACTCTTCTAGATTCATGCTTTGCATATTAAATATTCAAATTATTAATGGATGCTTGCAGTTGTTTTTTTTTTTAACATTTTGAGCTTTGCCATATCAGCCAAAGAAGGTCCAGAAAGCTTTGCTTCATTCACCTAATTAAGGTCAACTCTACTTTGAGGAGGCAGCTTTTCCCTAGTAGTATTATGAGTGCCATCCAACCTGAGTTGCTCATTTTTTGATCACTTATGAATGTATCGCTTCTACTCATAAGCTTTTCAGTGGCAAAGCATTGAAAAGTGGCTTGCCTCTCTACTTCCTAGTATGTCTTAGTCTACAAACAATGGGGAAACTTGTCTACCATGCTTGTATTTAAAATACCACTCTTATATAGCTTGCAGCATAACATCAAAACACAAGCCTTCACAGTATTACAAACAACAGTCAAGTGGTGATTTTTATCTATTTGTTTTTGTTAAGTGTTGTCAAGTCAATTCTGACATGTATCGACACTATACAGGTTTTCCAAGCAGTAACTGATGGGTTCTAATTGTCGACCTTGTGGTTCGCAGTACAGTGCTGATCCTGTGGCTCCACACTAGGAGTCCATTATCTATTTAGCTATTAATTTATTTATTTACATTGTATTCATTAAGTGTTTCTTATTGATCTTGACCTTGTTCTGCTGTGAAGGGAGACATAGTATTAAACAAGAGCAATCCTATGAACATTTCAGTTGAGCTTTTCATTATAAGTTTAGAATGCATACTAGCCACTACATTTATCTGTGCATTATAAAGCAAGACTTAAAGATCATCCAATCTTACATTGGTATATTGAACATTTAATTTATGTTTTTAACCTTTTTGAGACGGAATTATTTACCACTTTAAAGATTTTGTTGAAGCCATGTGTTTTCAGCAATGGAAGTCATTTTGAGTGAAATATATCAGAAGTGGAGTAATTAGGAATTTGACACAATTGTTGTGTCATTTCCAATTCATCAGTCTTATGCTCAACAGAATGAAACACTGACTGGTCCTGTGTCATCCTCACCATTGTTATATCTTTTATTCCATTGTTGCTGACACTGTGTTAATCCATCTCACTGGGGGGTCTTCCTCTTTTTCACTGACTGAATATTATCAAACATGATGTCCTTCTGCAAGGACTAGTCACTGCTAAAAACATGCCCAAATTATGAAAGACAAAGTCTCAGTTTCCTTCCTTCTAAGGAACGTTCTTCTTGTGCTTCTTCCAAGACAGTTTTTACGCAAAGAACTGTACCACAAATTTGGTTTCAACCACAGGTTGGTGGCTCAAACTCACCAGCCACTCCTTGCAAACCCTATATCATTTTTTTTTTTTTTTTTTTTTTTTTACGAGTTAGAACTGACTCAACGACAACAACAACAACATATTTCTTGAGGAAGTCTCTGGTACTTGGACTGTTGGAATGAGGCCCATTTTTTCAGATTCATGCACTAATGCAGCCTCCTATGAAATGGCAGCACACATCAAAAGTAGATAACCACTTCACACAAAACCTCAGAAACAGTAACTGTAGGTGGTTACTATATTTCACAGCTCACAAAAGTATTAAAACTTTCATAAAATACTGGTAAATGATGAACTGTTTACTTCATAGTATAAAGTCTTGCTTTTTATTATTTTTTCAACCATAAACCATTATTCCCACCAGCACTGTGAGAAAAGATTTTAAAATTATTTTACAAAACATTAATTATTTCAAAGAGCCCAAAACTCTCAGCTGAGACTCCCAAATGTTAAGCAATTACGAATCAAGAATATTGCCACTGAAAGCATGTTAGATACAGACCTTGTAAAGTTGTGGACTCAACTTTCATAGGATATTTTTATATAACTATGAAATAATAGTCCTGGAGTGGTGTTGTAGGATAAGCACTGAACTGCAAGGTTGGTTTGAACTGCAAGGTCAGTGGTTTAAACTCACTAATCGCTCTGATTTGTAACAGACTTGACAGCACTAAACAACAACAGCAAATGAACTAGGCACTTGAATACTTCAAGTGCTAAGTCTAAAGTCCTAAGCATTTAGTTGTTGAAATTATGATAACAGCTGACTATTATCTTATCTTTTAGGGTCTTTTTGAGTATGCCAGAAATATTCTAAACCTAGGGATTGCTCTACTTTTTGTCAGATGTTTACGGTAAGGTATTTCCAGGAAAATATCCTGGCTGGCATATGGTGTAACCACTGAATCTATCGCAATGTCACTTTTCATGTTGTTTTATGGGGAGTGAAGCAAGGCACTTTCTGACTACAGGAAACCATAATTCATTGGAGGTTCTGTTTTTACTTAGCCTGCACACTAAATTATGAAGCAGATTGTTTCTTGGTCTATGCAGAAATTTATGGCATATACATATTTTTCTCTAAATATCCTTTCAACTGGAATATTTTTTTTGTAAAACTCAAAAGGATTCTTGTTAGGCAATGGCTGGAGGGTGATAAATATTTACATATAATTCTGATTGAAGTTGTTTTAAGCAGTTATAAAATATGTTTAACCTAGAGACCATGAATGTGTCAATGCAAATAAATATGATTTGCATAGGTGGAAAGCAGACAGCTTGCATAACATACATTTAGCAACTCTGAGATATATTGTTATCTGCCCAAATCCTCCCAGTCTTGTGCACTTATGCCCAACATTTTAAATTGAGTACCAATCTCTAAATTCTCCAAAGATTTGAAAGGCATCCAATGCAAACATACTCAAGAAAGACAATTTTACACTTAGTCTCACAATTCTCTGTAAATGTATGATAACACATTATTCTAACTGACTATTATTGAGGCTTTACCTACCCTGATAAATTTAAACCCTGATAACTCTAAATGAAGAAATGATCAATGTTGGGAAAAGGTTCAGTGATCATCCTACTTTGCATTTAGATTATCAGAAGAGGTTAATAAGCTATCAGATTTTTAAAAGAAAGTAGGCAGAAAAAAAATATTTAGAGCCTCAATTTTGTTTCTTGATGATTTTTTTCCAGTGCTTTCTCCAACCTAATTTCCTATTTGCTCAAAAGTTTTCTACAATAATAAGTTCAACTCATAAATGTAAAGGTGCTTGCTTTTAAGAAACATAGAATCACATTAGATACATTTTCTCTGGCTGCACTACCAACATGGAGTTCTGATGTAGCTCTGTGGGCTAATGTGCGAGATGCAAAGCCATTTGAACTTCAAGGTCGGTGGTTCAAGCTCACCAGCTCCTTCTCAGAAACCCTTTACACAGTCGCTATGGGTCAGAATCAACTTGATGGCACTTAACAACAGCAACAACACTATAAACATAGATTTGTTTGTTCTTCTGGCGATCCATGGTACTACTAATATTTTCCTCCAACACCATAACTCATATGCATCAATTATTCTATGATCTTCCTTATTCACTGTCAAACTTTCACATACATTTGAGGTTATTTAAAATACCATGGTTTGGGTCAGGGGCACCTTAGTCCTCAAATTGACATCTTTGCTCTTGAAGACTTTGTGCAGCAGATTTGCCTAATGCAATATGTAATTTGATTTCTTGGCTGCTGCTTCCATGAGTGTTGATTATCATGATGTTATTTTTGATCCAGTGGTGAGGATTTTTGCTTTATTTATGCTGAGGTGTAGCCCATACACAAGGTTGTTATCTTTGATTTTCAAAAGTAAGCATTTTATGACCTCTTTGCTTTCAGCAAGCAAAACTGTATCATCTGCATATCAAAGCTTATTAATGAGTCTTGCTTCAATCCTGATACCATGTTCTTCTTCATATAATACAGCTTCTCAGATTATTTGCTCATCATACAGATTTAATATTTATAGTGAAAGAATATAACGCTGGTGCACCATTTCCTGATTTCAAACCATTCAGTGTTTCCTTGTTCTGTTGGGACCACTGTCTCTTCGTCTGTGTCAGTTTCCCCATCAGCACAATTAAGTGTTCTAGAATACTCATTCTCTGCCACTTTGTCAATAACTTGTCAATTGAATATCTTTGTGTAGTCAATAAAGCAAGATCCATCTATCTTCAGCAATGATTTCCCTCACTTTGTAATCCTGTATGAATCTGGCATGAATCTGTCAATGTACTGCTGCAGCCATTATGGGATTATCCTCAGCAAAATTTTATTTACATATAATATTCATGATATTAGGTGACTTATTCATTCTGTTGGGTCGCCTCTTTTTGTAATGGACAAAAATTAGCAAGACAGCTGTCCTCCCTTTTTTTTGGCATAGATGAATGAGTGCCTCCAGTGCTGCCTTACATCAATTCCCAGAGCTGTGTTATTTTCCAATGCCCTCAGGGCATTTTGGACTTCTTCCTTCAGTATTATTGGCTCTTGATCATATACTATTTCCTGAAATATTTGTATATCTACCATTTCTTTTTGTTACAGTGACACTGTGTATTCCTTCCATCTTTTTTTCTTTCTTTCTTTTTTCCTCCCATCTTCTTTTGATGCTTTATGCACCATTCAATAATTTGCCATAGAATCATTCAATCTTGCATGTGGAGGCTTGAATTTTTCTTCAGTACTTTCAGCTTTAGAAATGCTAAGTGTGTTCTTCCCTTTTGGTTTTCTAACCATTCCATTATAATATTTGTCTTTGTTTTCTCATGCTGACCTTTGAAAATTTCCATTCATATATTTTTACCTCCATATTTCTTCAATTTGCTTAAGTATCTCTATGTTGGAGAGAAAATTTCACATTCTCATCTGACATCCATTTTGTATTTTTCTTTGTTCTTGTCTTCCTAATGGCCTTTTTTTTTATTCTGTGTTATGTTTTGATACCATCTCCAACCCTTTTAGTCTTCAGCCATTAGTGTTTAATTAATCAAATCTGTCCTTGATATGATTTCTAAACTAAGGTGGGATATGTTCAAAGACATATTTTGCCTCTTGTGGAGGAGCTATTTAAATTTTTTTCAGCTTTAATCTGAACTTGCATATGAGCAATTTCTGGTCTGTTTAACACTTTACCTCTGGCCTTTTTTTGGTTGATAATATGAGTTTTTCCTGTGTTTCTTTCCACATACATACTCAATTTGATTTTTGTACATTCTATCTGGTGAGGTCCATCTGTATATAGTCTTTTATATTGTTTAACAGTTTACCTCTGGACATTTTTTGGTTGATGATATGAGTTTTTCCTGTGTTTCTTTCCACATACATACTCAATTTGATTTTTGTGCATTCTATCTGGTGAGGTCCATGTGTATATAGTCTTTCTTATTGTTTAAAAAATGTATATGCAATGAATGAGTCATTGGTCTTGAGAAATGCTATCATGAGATCTCCAGCATTGTCTCTATTACCAAGACCATATTTTCCAAGTACTGGTCTTTCGTCTTTAATTTCCAACGTTTGCAATTGTGAGTAATTATCAGTGCATCTTGGTTGCATGTTTGTTCAATTTCAGAATGAAGAAGTTGGTAGAATTCTTCAATTCCATCACAAGCTTTATAGGTTGGTGCATAAGTTTGAATTATAGTTGTATTAAATGGATTTCCCTGTAGGGGTATGGATATTATCCTATACAGACAATAACACATACAGAGAAAAACTTCAAAAAGATTTTGAAATGTTCTTTATGATGATGAATGAAATGCCATTCCTTTTCAATTTGTCATTCCCAGGGTCTTAATACCAAGTGATTGTCAGATTCCAAATGGTCCTTTTCTTCTCACTAAAGCCTAGGATATCAATGATTATGTGCTCTGTTTCATTTTTGACAACTTCTAATTTTCCTAGATTCATAATCCATACATTCCATATTCTGGCTATTGATGGATATTTACCACTGTTTCTCCTCCTTTTGAGTTGTGCCCCATCTGCACATGCTTATCCCAAAACCTTTATTCCATTCCTGTCATAAAATCAGCTCTACTTTGAGGAGACAGCTCTTCCCTGTTGCATTTTGAGGACTTCCCAACCTGGAAAAGGGGTTCCAAAACTATGTCTGACAAGGTTCTGGTGTTCTTCATCATGTTTGAATATTCAATATTCTGGCATTGGCAGTGTTCCACTACTACTTACAATATTTAAAATGCTTAACCGACTCGACGGCACTTAACAACAACAACAACAACAAACTATTCAGAAGTAGTATATCTCTCCTTCTTCCTAGTCTGCCTGAGTCTATAAGCTCAGCAAAACCTGTCTACCATGGATGACCTTGCTGCTACTTAAAATACCAATAGCATAGCTTCCAGCATCACAGCAACACACAAGTCAACAAGGTAGGACAAATTGACAGATAAGTGATAGGATTCTGCTGTATTTGTTGTTGTTGTTATTAAGTGCCGTCGAGTCGATTCTGACCCATAGCGACCCTGTATAGGGTTTCCAAGGAGCAGCTGGTGAGCTTGAACCACCGTCCTTGCAGTTCAAACGACCTTGCAGTCTGATGCATTAGACCACAGTGCCACACCAGGACTCCTGTATTAGATATAGATAAAATATAAATATAGAGGTATAGATATATAGATATTTTTTAATTGAATACCTGTTAAATGTTAATGAAAAGTGTAATTGTAAACGATTATGAATTCCTTAGTAATGATATTGTGTGACAAGTTAGAATCAAAATTGTGTAAGCTATTTTACATATGATCTTGGTGATGGTGGCTACGTGCTGTCAAGTTTGTTCTGACTAATAGGGACCCTTTATAAGGCTTTCAAGGCTGTAAACCTTTACAAGAGTAGAACGTTTCTTTCTTATTAAGGTAGAAATCTGGAATTTTTTATACTATATGATTCTATTGTATAGTATAAAATATTTCAGATTTCTATCTTAATAAAATAGCTTATACAATTTTGATTCTAACTTGTCCATTTACTTCCTTTACTTAGGAATCTATAATAGCTTGTACTTACCATTTTCCTTTAGTATTAGCAGTTACCCAATGACATTATCATACCGATGAGTTCATTTATTTTAAAGAAAAAAGGAGCTGAATACACAAAATTCTATGTCAAACCAGGATAATGGGTAAAAGTTATTAAGTAATCATTATCCAAGTGAAGAAAAGCATACTGAACCTGGTATGCTGCTATTCTATATATATTAATGTAAACATTAGAAATCCATTTCAGTTCTCTCTGACTTGGCTGAATGAAAAATCAAGGCTTGACTTGTGATAAAACTTTATAAAATAAAAAAGATTTCATTGTTGTGGTTAAATGCTGTTGAGTCAGTTCCATCCCTGTGTAGGGTTTCCGAGGAGTAAACCTGGTGAGCTTGTACTGCCGACCTTGTGGTTCAAATCAACTTTTCAGGCCAATGCGTTAACCCACAGTGCCACACCAGGATTTTGTTGTAGTTGTTAAGTACCGTGGAATTGGTTCTGATTTAGGAAGTGTGTATTAATTTTCTGGCCTCATTTTGTGGTTCTATTTTATTTCTCTTTGTCATTATTTTCTTATATTTTTTTAACAGTATACCAGTTTTAGAAGTTTTATTAAGCATTTTTTAATTGTATGGACTTAAAAAATCTACTAATTATTAATAATAAATATTGACTTAGTGACAGTAAAATACCAAGAAAACTATAATCTATCTTTTGGAGTATAACCTACTCCATTATTGGGAACCAAGAATTCTGTTGCTGCAACAAAAAAATATGTGTACCTGTGGTTAAATAAAGACTATTAAGATGTTCAACCACCACTCAGGTTTCAGCACAGCTACCAGACTAAGACACATTATGAAGGAATATCTGGAAATCTACTACTTAAGAAATCAGCCTACGAAAGCCTTATGACTAACAGAGAGACATTGTCTAATATATTGCCTGTAGATGAACTCTTCAAGTGAAAGTTATTCAAAATATGACTGGGGAAGAGCTGTCTCTTCACAGGTAAGTTGACCTTTATGACATGGATAGAGTAAAGCTTTGGGGGCCTTTATCGACTGATGTGGTATGACTCAATATAAAAATAGCTACAAAAATCCATTAAAAATCATTAGAACTTGACTTTTCTTGTTGTCAGGTGCCATCGAGTTGGAACCAACTCATAGCAACCCCATGCACAGCAGAATGAAACAATGTCCGATCCTGACTAGAGGAAGATAAAAAGAAAAGAAAAAAAAAGAAAAAAAAAAAAACACAGAAAAAACAATTTTTGATAAAAGAAACAAGGATAAATTGCTACAATTTGATGAACTTGACCTGTACTCATGGAGGGAGTAACTCTAAATACCATCAAAGAGGGAAGGAGTCTTCACATCAAGTATCAATGCTATCCCCTCTGTATACACAGTAGATAGGGATGGGCAGCCTAGACATTGGATACCTAAAATGAGGGGATGATAAAGGCACAAAGTGACTGGCTTACAAGGTTTCAAGAGTGAGTTTAGTTTCAGAGTGTGTGGGAGAAGATAGAGTTCCCACTGAATAGTTTTCATCTTGTCTAGATGGGTCTGGTAAAAAGAGATGGGGATAAGATTCTCATGATTCAATAGTAAGTAATTGTTATCATGACTAATTGTGACTGTCACAATTGTAAAGGTAGAATTTTTGTAACAAAAATGGGGTAGTAGTTAATCTTATAATCTAAAAACAGAGGACTCTAGTTCCATCAAGGGAGAAGAGTACAAGTGGAATGTGGGACCTTACCCAGAGAAGCAGCAACAGCAGAGATGGAGGCAGAGATGGGGACATGGAGAGAAGGAGTAGCTGAGGACTCTAAATTCATGGGAAGAGAGGGACTGAGAGCTGGCAGCCAGGAAGAAGACTTGCAGATTGTGCACTTGGTGGTGTACATTATTAAATATGTCTGAGTGTTTAAAAAAAAAACAAAACTAAGTCAATAGAGAGAAATACTGTGCTGTTAACTGATAGTACATGTTGTAATGTGCTATGGAGTTGGTTCTGACTCATAGTGACCCTGCATAGCATTTCCAAGTCTACAAATCTTTATGGGAGCAGAAAGTCTCATCTTTTTCCCATGAAACAGCTGGTGGTTTTGAACTGCTGACCGTGAGGTTTGCAGTCCTATTCGTAACCACTATGCTACATAGAGGGGATTATAATCATTGTAATAAAATAAAATGCAAGATTTGTTGAATGTAAAACTGATGATCTTCCCTGTAAACTTTCACTCAACTTATAATAAAAACTTAAAAAAAAAAAAAAAAAATCAGAACATGAAGTGTATAAAGTGTGAATCTAAAAAAAATTGAAATCACCAAAAATGAAATGCATAAAGATCAATATACTAATAATTGGTGAGCTAAAATGGACTGATATTGTTCATTTTTAATCAGAAACATGTACGATCTACAATGGCAGGAATGACAAATGAAGGTATATTCATCATCAAAATGGACATTTCAAGATCTATCCTAAAGTATAACATTCTCAGTGATAGAATAATGTATGTTATTGTTGTTGTTAAGTGCCTTCAAGTAAGTCCCAACTCCTGGAGACCCTGTATAGCATTTCCAAGGAGAGATTGGTGAGCTTACAACCACTGATTTTGTGGTTCAAACCAACATTGCAGTCCACTAGATTGCTGCACCACACCAGGACTCCTAGAATAATATGTATACACCTACAAAAATACCTGCTATTATTATTATTATTCAAATTTATGCAATAAACAATAATGCCAAAGAATATGAAATTGTAGACTTTTACCATCTTTTGCAGTCTGAAATTAATCAAACATGCAATGTAGATGCATTGATAATTGTTGGTGATTAGCATGTGAAAACTGAAAATGAAGAAGGAATCAGCAGTTGGAGTGTTGGTGACAAAAGCAGGACCAGAGATCTCATGATAGGATTTTTGAGAATCAGTGACCTATTCATTGAAAATACCCTTTTACAACAACATAAGTGCATGAGAACCTCATTAGATGAAATACACAGAAACTACATTCATGGAAAGATACAATGGAGAAATTCAGAATTATCAGTTTGAATTTGGCAAGGTGATAACTGCAGAACAGACTATCAATTTCCCTTATATGAGTTCAAGCTGAAGCTGAAGAAAATTAAACAAAACAAGTTCATGGGAGCAAAAGCATAATATTGAGCATATTGTACCTGAATTTAGAGGTTATCTCAAGAATAGACTTGACACATTGTACCTTAAAGACTATAATCATGAGTTTTGACACTACATCAAGGATATCATATATGAATTAAGCAAAATATATTAAAAAACATGTGAAAGAAAGTAAACCCTTAACTGTATGTCAGAAGAGGCTCTGAAGCTTGCTCTTCAGCATAGAAAATCTGTAATGAATAGACAATTTGTTCTAAAACCTGCACAGACCTACAATTAGAAAACCAAAAGGGAAGAATAGATTCAGCATTTCCCAAGCTGAAAGAACTGAATAAACAATTAAAGCCTCACGTTCCAGTATTGAAAGTCACTATAGACAAGAACTGGTCTGGGTGCAGCACTGTAGGGTAAGCACTGGATTGCAAACTCTAATTTCAGGGATTCAACCCACCTGCAGCTCCTCAGGGTCTCTATGAGTCAGAATATTATAATTTGGAAGGCAGATACATTGCCTACAAATTGGAAGAAATCCATATTTGTGCTTAAATAAAAGTGTGCAAGAGAATATGGAAATAATCAAACAATATCATTAATATTATAAAACAAGTAAAATTTGGCTAGACAATTCAAAAACAGCTGCAATAGTATATCCACAGGTAGCTATCATAAATCCAAGCCAGATTCAGAAGAAAATGGGGAATGAGGGATATCATTGCTGATGTCAGATGTATCTTGGGTAAAAGCAAAGAATACTAGACAACTGTTCACTTGCACCTCACTAACTATGGTCAGGCATTCCCTGTGTGGATCATGACAAACTATGGATAACATTTCAAAGAATTTCTACAATAAAAATTTAATTGTGTTCACGACAAACAAGAGCAAAGAAATACTAAATGGTTTAAAATCAGGAAAGGTATAAGCCAGGATTTTATCACTTTGCCATACGAATCTAGTCTATATGCTGAGCAAATAATCCATGAAACTGGATTTTATGAATAAGAATACAGCATCAGGATTGAAGGAAGATTCATTAACTCTGAGTTATGCAGAGGACACAACTTTGCTTACTGCAGGTGAATAGGACTAAAAGTACTTACTGATGAAGATCAAAGACAACAGCATTCAGTATGGTTTGCACTCCAATATCAAGAAAACAAAAATCCTTACAACTGGACCAGTAAATAACATCATGACAAATGGAGAAAAGATTGAAGCTGTCAAAAACTTCATTTTTCTTGAATCCACTATCAACACTCATGAAAGTAGCAATCTAGAAATCAAATGATATATTGCATTAAGCAAATTTGCTGCACAAGATGAACAAAAATGCCAGTTTGAGGACTAATATCTGCCTCACCATAGCATTTTTAGTCACCTCATGTGCATTGGGAAATTTGACAATGAATAAGGAAGACAGTAGTATTGATCCATTTAAGTTATGGTGTTGTTGATGAATCTTGAAAGTACCATGGACTGCCAGGAGAGCAAACAAATCTGTACTGGATGAATTACAGTCAGATTGCTCCTTAAAAGCCAGGATGACAAGACTTCATTACTTATATGGATGCTTTATCAGGAGGGACCAGTCCCGGGCGAAAGCCAGGATGCTTGGAAAATGAAAGGGTCAGCAAAAAAGAGGAAGACCCGCAACAAGATGGACTGGTATCTGTGGCAGCAATGTTGAGCTCAAATTTAACAACAGTTATGGCAATGTTTCAGGACTAGAAAGTATTTCATACTATGTGTATAGCATTGCCATGAGTTAGAACAGACTCCATAGCCCCTAACGACAACACGATTTGAAACTAACTCAAAGGCACATAGCAACAACAATAGACAAAATACTGAGCAAGGCTATTGTTAAGTGCCATCAAGTCAGTTCCAACTCATAGCAACCCTGTATAGAGTTTTCAAAGGGTCTGAACAGCCAATCCTGTGATTAACAATCTAGTGCTTAGCCTACAGTACCACTCCAGGACTCCACTGAACAATGTAGTAAGCATCAAAAGAATATGTGAGACATGTACTGAGTCAGTTTACCTAAAAGAATTGGTAAAGGCTCTACCATATCTAGAGGTTTCATACAATCTAGAAATTATGGCATTGAAGGAATAAATCTAAACTTCCATAAAGGCATTGATAAAAAAACAAGTTCCAGGAATTGATGGAATACCACTTAAGATGTATGAGCAACAACCTTATATGTGCTCACTTGTCTATGCCAAGAAACATGTAAGACATGCTACCTGACACAAGTCAATGGAAGAGAACCATATCCGTGTCTTTTCCAAAGAAAGGTGATCAAACAGAATGCAATTATTAAGCAATATTATTAGTATCACATGCAAGAAAATTGCTGAAGATAATAAAATATGGTTGCATAAGTACTTCATCAGGGAACTGCCAGAATTTCAAGCCAGATTCAGAAGAGGATTTAGAAGAAGGGATAGCTTTATTGTCAAATGCATCTTCGCTAAAACCAAAGAATATCAGAAAGATGCTTGCCTGTATTTTATAGGTAATCCCTTTGCAAAGGCATACCACTGTGCAGATTATAACTAAGTTTAAATAAAATTGCAAAGAATGAATTTTACGTAGCACTTAATTAGGTTTATGGGGACCTGTATATGGAAGCAGTAATTTAAGAGGAAAAAAGGTGTGCTCCGTCAGGAAAAATATGAATCAGATTTCATCCTTCATCATAAAAATTCAAACAGCATGTGAAGAAAATAATCTGAGAAACTGGAGTATATGAAGAATATGGCAACATCTGGAGTAAAGGAAGATTCATTTAAAAACTGCAATCTGCAGCTGATGATAAATGAAGTACTTAATGATGTAATCAAAGATTACAGCCTTCTCTACGGATACACTTCAGCATAAAGAAAATAAAAATCCCTAGAATTTGACCAATAAAAAACCTCATGATAAATGGAGAAAAGATTGAATCTGTCAATGATTAGATTGTACTTGGATACACAATCAATGCCCATGGATACAGCAAGAAAAAAATACAATAACATATTCATTGGACATATCTACTGCAAAAGGTCTCTGAACTGTTAAAAAGCAAAGATGTCATTATGTGGATTATGATAGGCTGACTGAAGCCAGAATATTTTCAATCATCTCAAATGCATACCAAATGTGTACAATGAATAAGGAAGCGTAGAGGATTATTGACGTATTTGAAGTATGATTTTGGCAAGGATGGAATATTGAATGCACCATGAACTGTCAGAAGAATGAACATATCTGTCTTGAAAGAAGTAGACAGAATGCTCTTTGGAAGTGAGGATTTTGTGTCCTTGATGTGAGAGCTTGTATCATGTACTTTAGATATGTTTTCAGGGGGACAAGTCCCTGGTGAAGGAGATCATGCTTGGTAAAGTAGAGGGCCAGTGAAAAAGAGGAAGACCATCAGCGAGATAGATTGAGTTAGTGACTGCAACAATGGTCTCAAATATAGATTGTGAGGATGGTGCAGGACCATGCAGAATCGACTTAATGGCACTTTACCAAAAGGTGTTCAAGGGTATTCAGAAATGAGACAATACATGTATAAACATAAAGTAATGAGACATTACAGAAATAGTAATAAGAGTTGTTGTTAAGTGACATTGAGTTGGGTCCAAGTCATAGCAACCCTGTACAGGGTTTCAGAGGAGCAGCAGCTGGTGGATTTGAATTCCGACATTGTGGTTCACAGTCCAGTGCTGGATCCTACAGATCCACACCAGAATCCATAATGAGCATACCAAAATAATATAAAAGCAATTAAAATTATCTGTTAATACATATCAGGCATTCTGGTGGTGAAGTCGATTAAGTGTTGGATGGCTAACCAACAGGTCAATAGTTCCAATTCACCATCTGTTCCACAGCAGAAAGATAAGGTTGTCTGCTTCAGTAAAGATTGCCAGTCTCAGAAACAACATAGCACAGTTCTCTTCTATACTGTAAGGACAGCAATGGGGTTATTTGTTGTAGTTAAGTGCCTTCAAGTTGTTTCCAATTCATAGGGACCCTGCATGGGATTCTGAGGCTGGAAATCTTAGCAGGAACAGAATGCATCATTTTTCTCCTGCAAATGGGGTTATTACTGCAAATAAAATCACATCAAATGTATTGGCATAAAACAACACATTTATTCACACATACTTTCTGTGTGTGAGGAATCTGGACATGGTCTAAATGACCCCAATACTTTTAAGTTCCACAGGGGTTGCATTCTAAGGATAAAACTGATTGTAGTCTTCTCAATGGGCAAAAGGACAAGGATTTATTTCCAATCTCACATTGTTGTTGGTTGTTGACTAAATTAAATATCTTATGACTATTAGATTGAGAGTCCCAGTTCTTTGTTAACTGTTGACCAGAATTTACACATAGATTTTGTCAGGTAGACATCTAACACATAGATATTTGCCTCATCATATCATGCAATCCGAGACGGCAATAGAGAAAGTCACTTGTTAGAAATCAAAGTCTTTGTAAACAGTCTGTATGCTCTAAACACAAAAGTGACATCTACCACTCCCCCTCTCCTCTCACTTTTCTTTATTGAGAAGCAAATAATTAAATCCAGGTCTAACTCAACAATAGAAGAGAACCAGGAAATGGGTGGCCAGGTGGTAGATGATCACTAAATACCTTCTTAATAGTTTGTCCGCCATAAAAACTGATTAGAAATTACAACTTCTTTAACACATAACGTCTCTATAGCTTAGCTAATATAATCATAAAAGAGTATACAAATAAATAATTATTAAAGATAAGCATATTGCATTGTACCAAATTAATAATAACAGCTGTTCAGACTGCAAAGCCATTTGAACTGCTAGGTCAGTGGTTTAAGCTCACCAGCTGCTCCTCGGAAACCCTCTACAGGGTCACTATGGGTTGGAACCGACTCAACGGCACAACAACATTTCATGATATTTTCTCTAGGATCTGGGATTATGAGCATGTAAATTCATACAACATTAAAAAACTTCTTTGATGATAATCAACAAGAATTGTGATGTGATTAATTCATTTCATTATCATTAATAAGTTTAATTAGATGTTGTTGTTGTTGTTGTTAAGTGCCATCGAGTCGGGTCCGACCCATAGCGACCCTGTACAGGGTTTCCAAGGGTGTAAATCTTTACGGGAGTAGAAAGCCTCATCTTTCTCCCGCGGAGCGGCTGGTAGTTTCCAACCGCTGACCTTAAGGTTCGCAGCCCGATTCGTAACCACTACGCTACCAGAGCTCCTTAATTAGATGTTAGCATGCTTATTTTTGTAAATATTTTCTATATTTTGTAAATATTCTGTAAAGTACTTATTCTACAACTTGAAATGTTATCTATATATTAAAAATAAATTAGATAGCATTTTATGAAGAACTTTGTGCTTAACATTTACTTCTTGTATGTTATCTCAAATTAGATTTGCAAAGTTAATAATGACTAATATTATACTTAAAGAATGTGATATTTTCCCTACATCAAAAAGGGAAGTATTGACAAATCTAGGACTACAGACATGGTTTCCACATTGCTAAAACCCTTTCATTTTCTATTAATCCAGATTAAACATTACTTCAAGAGGGTAAACAGAGATGAAAATGTATAGTTAAATAAAATTACTATTAGAATGTCTTTACTGAAGCTTAGTAATTAGGTTCATAAGACTAAATACATGTCTGCTGTTTTCAAAATTCTTTTCATGATGATTAAAGTCTATTAATCTAAAATGAGTTTAAACCAAGGTTAGGATACAATTCCCCTTTAATAGACATCAATGAAACTTTAGACTTTCATGGTTTTCATTTATAGTTTTCATAATATAAAATGAAAGACTCTACAATCTTTAATATACTGTACTCTTATAATATAAGCTTGGGTCAAGGTTATTAAAGAATCCGGTGATAGAGCTACATTATCATTTCGTGTTTAACAAATACACAGATGGTATAATTTCAACTCCTTCAGAAGAAAATCTCAATTAGAATTTTATTGGAAAAGTATATATTTTAATATTTTTATTAAAGTATTTAAAATAATTCCCTTATAGCTATTATTACAAACAATACAATTTCATTCATGATTTCTATCTAATAGATATGTATATATATATAGCTATACATTGGGAGCTCAGTGGCTCCAGGGGGTAAATAATGGCTTGTGAACCACAATGTGTGCGGTTCCAGCACACAAGCCATTCCACAGAAGAAAGATGAGACTTTCTGCTCTAGAAATAATTTACAGCCTTGAAACCATAAACAGAATTGCTGTGAGTTAGAACTGATAGCAATGGGTATAAATTGTTGTTGTTCAGTGGTCAGTTGCTACTCATAGTGACCCTGTAGAGAGCTACAGAGGAGTGTCTGCTAAGTTTCAATTACTGACCTTGCTGTTCAAACCAAACTTTCAGTCTAGAGCATTACCCTCCAGCACCACTCCAGGACGCCTAGATATACATAGAAATGTATATGTATCCTGTAGTTGCTGTTAGCTGACATTGAGTCAGTAATGACTCATAGAGACCCTAGGCACAATAGAATGAAACACAGCCCAGTCCTGAGCAAACTTCACAATCATTGCCACACCTGAACCTCTTGATGACACCAATGTGCTAATCCATGTCACTGGGGATCTTCTGCTTTTTCCCTGACCCTTCACTTCACCAAACATGATATTCTTCTCCTGGGACTGGTTGCTCTTGAAAACAGGTCCCATGTATGAGAGATGAAGTCTGAATATCATGGCTTCCAAGGAGCATTCTGGCTGTACTTCTTTCTTCCAAGACAAATTAGTATGTTCATTTGGGAGTCCCTGCGACTATAATATTCTCCTCCAACTTGATAACTCAAATGCATCAATTCTTCAAGTATTCTTTATCCACTGTCCAAGTTTCACATGCATATGAATTTACTGAAAATACCATGGCTTGAATGAGATACACCTTAGTCCTCAAATTAAGATCTTTGCTCTTCAACACTTTAAAGAAGTCTTGTGTAGCAGATTTGCCTAATGCAATCCATTGTTTGATTCCTTGACTGCTGCTTCCATGAACATTGATGGTTGTTCTTGTTTTTGTTAGGTGCCATCGAGTCAGTACCGATCAATAGTGACCTTATGCACAGCAGAAGTTTCAATCACTGCTAAGTTTCAAACACTGCCCGATCCTGGGCACACCTCACTACTGTTGCCATGCTTGAGTCTATCGATGCTGCCACTTGGCCAAACCATCCCTTTGGGGGTCTTCCTCTTTTTCTCTGACCCTCCACCTTACCAAACATGATATCCTTCTCCAGTGACGGGTTCCTTCTGACAATATGTCCAAAGTATGAGAGATGAAGTTTGACCATCTTGACTTCCAGCACTCTGGCTGCACTTCTTCCAAAACAGATCTATCGGTTCTTTTGGCACTTTCAATATTGTTGTTGTTGTCAGGTGCCATCAAGTCGGAACCGACTCATAGCGACCCCATGCACAGCAGAACGAAACAATGTCCGATCCTGGGCCAACCTCACTACC
>NW_006408816.1:2552561-2575009 GCF_000296735.1 Chrysochloris asiatica
GTATATACACACACACACACACACACATATATATATATATACACACACACACACACACACATATATATATATATACACACACACACACATATACACATACACACACACACACACACACACATATATATATATCCTTATTGCATATTGCTATAATCTCTCTTATACTATTGGAAAATAGCATTCCAAATATGTAATACAAAAGTACTGCTTTTTACTATTGATACATTTTTACTGTAGTTGTTAGGCCCTGTGGAATTGCTTCTAGCAACCATATATAGGGTTCTGAGGTTTTAAACCTTCACAGTATAAAATAGCCTTATCTTTTTCCTGAAGAAAAGGTAACAGCCTTGAACCACTAACCTTTTGTGTCACATTGCAGTGCTTATTGTATGGAGTCACCTTGCTCCCATTGATATATTTGTTGTTGGTAGATGCAGACAATTGGATTCCGACTCATAGTGAGCCTATACAGGATTTCCTAGGAGCAGCTGGTGGACTTGATCTACCGAACCTGTGGTTAACAATCCAGTGAATATGTTACAGTGCCATATCAGGTCTCTCACTGATATATAGACCTAAGAAACATTCCTTTCAATGAAAAAGTAATGAATAATATGATAAATTTCATCTGCTCCAAGAATTAAAACATGGCTAAAAAAGTACATGGGAGTTTTTAGAATATTTTTATTCTCTTGGTTGCAAGGAGATGATTGCTACCTATGTTTTCTTTAAAAAAATGCTGGTTTGAGCCCTAATCAACTTTAGAAACAGCTCTTACCACAAGCACCTATCAAGGTTCTATACAAAGTAATCAATAAAGATTCATATATTTAATTCTTATAACTTTATACATACATTCCAGTTTCTTTTTCTCTCAAGATAACATGAAATTCATTCAAATACCATTTTATTTTCGTGGAATAAATATTCCTTCAGAAATTCCTTCTAAGTTTATACACCAAAACTTACCTACCAGTGGAAATTCTAACTGTGCTTCAGGCATAGTTAAGCCATAGTTCAAAGCCAGGCTCCAATATTGTTCCATCTGTTAAGGTTGTTCATATCCTTACAATTCTTTCCTTCGTTTTCAATGCTCATTGTAATACTATAACTTTCAGATTTATTCACTTGACTATGAACTTTTTGAGGATATAAACTAATGATTTTTGGGTTGTATTTCTTATTTCAGCACAATATATTCACAGTTATTTGCTTTTGAGGGGCACGATGAAGAAATAACTGTTAAAATAAAATAGAATGTTGCCCACATTCTTAATTTGGTTCTTTTAAGAAAGATAGTGAAATGACAATACATGGAGGAGATTATAATCATTGCAATGAATCAAAATATGATTTGTTGATTGTAAAACTAATGACTTGCTATATAAACTTTCATTCAATTCACAACAATTTTTTTTTAAAAAGAAAGATACTGAGCAGTATCTTTTTCCATACAAAATAGGCCAACATATTATTCAGCAATACTTTATGGATACAAATTTCAGTAACTAAAACTTCAGAATTGGTTTTGTTTTTAACCAATACATGTCGATATACATTTTTAGAATGAGGAAAATGCACCTCTCTGTAGTAGCATGCCTAGTATTTTGTCACTATCAAGGTAGATAAAAGGGCTAAATATTTGAAAAAGTGGGAAAGATGCTAGTTTAACATACAAACCTAACCAGAAAAAAAAACATACATTAAGGTAAAAAGGAATATTGTTTAAGAGAAGGGAAAGAATATGGATCGTGTCCTTGTCATGCAGATGATTGTTGAACTGAGAAAGCACACCAAAAGTCCTTAGACATGACATCTTCTTTGCCCAGAAAGACAACATCTCTGGTCTAGATACATCAGCTGCTATGTCAATAACTCAATAAACATCAGATTAGATACAACAGTATATCTGTATTATCATTTATAAACTACAGTAATATTTTTAAAAACCTCATAGCTCCTGTTGTTTTGCTGGTTTTCTAGGTGCTCTCAGGTTGGATCTAACTCAGAATGAAACACTGCTCAGTCCTGCACCATCCTCATAATTGTTGTTATGCTTTAGCCCATTGTTGCTGCCATGGTATAAATCTCTCTTGTTGGGGGTTTTCCTGTTTTTGCTGACCCTCTACATTTTCAGGCATGATATACTTCTCCATGGACTGGTCCTTACTGATAATATATCCAAAGTTTGAGAGATGAAGTCTCACCACCTTCGCTTCTAAGAAGCATTCTGGTTATACTCTTCCAAGAGAGATTTGTTTGTTTCTGGCAGACCATGATACTTTCATATATTCTTCACCAATGTCATAATTCAAATGCATTGATTCTTCTAAGGTCTTCCTTATTCATTGTCCAACTTTCACAGGCATATATTGTTGTTGTTTTTAAGTGTCCTTGAGTCAATTTCAACTCCTAGTGACCCTATATAGGTATTCTGAGGAGCAGCTGGTGAGTTTGAACAGCTAGCCTTGCAGTTAGTAATTCAATGCTTATTCTACAGCACCATACTAGGACTCCAACAATACCAAATCTTGGTTTAGGTGTAATGTAGTACTCAAACTGGTATATTTGTTTTTCAACACTTTAAAGAGGACTTTTGCAGCAGATTTGCCTGATGCAATATCTTGTTTGATTTCTTAATAGCTACCTCCATGAGTGTTGATAGTGAATCCAAGAAAAGTGTAGTCTCTAAAAACTCCAATCTTTTCCCTATAATGTTATTTATTGATCTAGTTATTAGTATTTTTGTTTTTTTATATTGAGCTGCTTTAATTCCTCTGCTTTCAGCAAGCAAGGTGCTGTCATCTGCATAATATAGGTTGTTAATTAGTCTTCCTTCAACCTGGATGTCACATTCTTCTTTATATAATCCAACTTCTCAGATTATTTGCTCAGCATACAGATTAAATTAGTATGGTGAAAGGATATTACCCTAATGCATACCTTTTCTTATTATAAATTATTCAGTATTCCCTTATTATCTTTAAATGACCTCCTCTTGGTCTATACACAGTTTCCCCATGAGTACAATGTAGTGCTCTGAAACATCTGTTCTTCACAATTCTATTCATAATTTGTTATGATCCACACAGAGTAATGACTTTGCATAGTCAATAAAGCACAAGTACATAAAGGTGTAGGATAAGCATTGATCAAATCCACTCCTTGCTCAAAGACACTCCTTGGAAACCCCATGTGGGATTGCTATGAGTCAGAAATGACTCATCGACACTTAACAACAGCAACAACAACTAACTGTAAGGTTGGCAGTTCAACTTCTCTGAAACCCTACACTGTGTCATTATGATTCGGAACTGACAACAACAAAACAACAAACATCTCTCAGATATTCTCTGCTTTCTGCCAAGATCCCTCATTCCATGTCCTCCTCTGAATATGGCATGAATTTGTGGCAGTTCCCCGTCAATGCACAGCTACAATCAGTTTTTAATTATCTTTAGCAAAATTTTACTTGCATGTAATAGTAATAATATTATTCGATGATTCCTGCATTTTACCCTTTTTTGGAATGGGCACAAATATGGATTTCTTCTAATCTGTTTGCCAAGTAACTGTCTTTCAAGTTTCTTGATATAACTCCAGTGCTGCATCAGTTTGTTGAAACATTTCAATTTTTCTTCTATCAAATCTTGGTAACTTGTTTATCACCAATGTAAAATGGACTACTCCCTTTAGCACCATTGGTTATTGATCATATGTTGCACTTGAAATGGCTGAATATTTATCATTTCTTTTTGACACACTGTGTATGCCTTTCATTTTCTTTTGCTGTTTCCAGAATCACTCAATAATTTGCTATAAAATCCTTCAGTATTGCAAACTGAGTCTTTGATATTTTTCTTCAGTTATTTCAGCTTAAGAAATGATGAGCTCATTCTTCAATTTTGCTTTTCTAAAATTTCCTTACAGTATTTGACTTTATCTTCTCCAATTGCCTTTTGAAATTTTCTGCTCACCTCTTTTACTTCATTCCTCCTATTGTTTTTGCTTCTTTACAATCAAGAGTATGTTTTAGAGTCTCTTCTGACATTCACTTTGGTTATATTTATTTGTTTACTTTAACCAGTCTTTTAAATTATCTTTTGTTTTATCCATGTATGATGTACTTTATATCTCTCCACAATTCTTTTGATCACTAAATTTGAATTTGAGATGGTTTCTAAATTCAAGAGGGATATATTAAAAATTGTATTTTGACTTTCATGAAGTTGTTCTAATTTTATTCAGCTTTAGCCTGAATTTATGTATGAGAAATTTATGATCTGTTCCAAAGTTAACCCCTGCCATTATTTTGTCTTATGATCTCTTCACAGATTTAGTCAATTTGAATCCTGTGTATTTAATCTGGTTGTTTAAAAAGGGCATATATAATGAATGAGTCATTACTCTTGTAAAGTTCTATCATGCTATCTTCAGCATTATTTCTATCAAGACCATAATGTCCAACTATGGATTCTTCCTCTTATTTTCCAGTTTTTACATTCCGATCACCAGTAAATACCTATGCATCTGATTGAATGTTTGATCAATTTCAGTCTGAGAAAAGTGATAGAATTCTTTAATTTCATCATCATGACTTTAGTGGTCGGTATGGGTGTGTATATTTGAATAATAATGGTATTAATTGTTCTTCCTTGTAGGTGTATAGATATCATCCTATCACAGAAAAGCATTTTACTTCAAGATAGATTTTTAAATATTCTTTTTGATAATGACTGTGACACTGTGAATTTATCATTGCCAGTATATTAAACCATGTGATTGTCAGATTCAAAATGGTCAATACCAGTCCATTTCCTAGCACCTACTACTTTTCATTTACAAGATGCTCAAGAAGTATTTGTAGATTTGATGTAATTACTGAAAACTTTTAATAAGAAATTTGATAATTATCATATCTGTGGTAACAAATCCCTATTCAATGTTGAGTGTGCAAAAGAAGATGGTATTTTTCAAGAGAAGAGAAAACTGAAATGTGGATAAAGTCCTTTACATTAACCATGAAATGACAGTGATAGGCTGTATAATCATCAGTTTAATTGTATACTTCATTTTTTCTATTTTGAAAGAATATATTTCTCACTAAGTTTGACTTGATTATTAACTAAGCAGATAGACAGTTTCTTTACTTTTCATGTATCAGGTTGTTGATGAATGTCATTTTACCTTGTTTTTTATCTAAAGCAAATTATTCATTTATAATTTATATATTTATGCTCATGGGATTATGAGTTACAGATATACTGCTTTATACTACTTTAATTAAATATAATAATGCATCAAATTTCTTCATATTTTTCTTCCAAAAATTAAAGATATTTACTGAGAGTTTTTGTATTGTTATCATTATTTACCAGATGACATTTTCTTGTGTTATTTTCTAATATCATTTTACTTTGCAAATATCTTAGACACAAAAAGTCACCATGGACTATAAATTGACAAAGGGATATGAAAGAGATTAAAATATTTGTCTCATATCACCTAAGTAATCAATGGTCGAATTGAGATATGTTTAATTCCTCTCTTTTGTAACTCTTAATTTATATAACCAATGGTACATATTTTGGTTTAGCAGTTGGCATTACTCTGTATATATTTTTGTCTCTAATATTGAACTCTGATCAATGGAATCACAAAATATGCTGACACAATCTCCTTCTGAAAGCAAAACTCTCTGTAGTGGCAAGATTAAAAAAAAAAAAAAATGCATGGATTGAATCACAATTTCAAAACTATACTTTGCAATGGTGTAAAAAAATAATTAGCCAAATATAAATGATGAGATAATTAGGGATGGCACAAAAAGACATGAGCTATTTAAATACTGATCACCTAATTACATTTCTGAAAGCTGTTACCTTTATTCTCATTTGAAGGTCAATACAGAGACAACTTTTATACTCCGCTATATGTTCTTTCTCAGCATGGTTTTGGCTGGAATCTGTAACATCAATAAAAGTAACTGTAAAATAATTTTTGAGGTAATATTAAGTTGCATTCAATATGTTTTAAACCATTCGCTAAAACTTACCTCTTATTGAATTATACTTATTCAGAAAACATAAATTGAACCTTTTAGGAGCAAGTGTTAAGTTTCTATTTTTTGTTGTTTTCTCTTAATCTTTGAGTAAATTCAGCCTCATATATGTTGTGGAGTTCTGGTGCAGTGCTGCAGATTAATACGCTGGAATGCAAGGTCTAATTAAACTGCACTGTTGGCAGTTCAAGCTCACCACCTGCTCTTTGGAAACCCTACACAGAGCAGCTATAGGTTGGAACCAACTCGATGGCACTTAACAACAACAGCAAATAGTTTGTGGCTATCATTAGGTGCTGTTGAGTCTGTTCTGACTCATTGAGATGCTATGTACACACAAAGCATTGTCCAGTTCTGTGACAGCTTCAAAATTGTAATTATGATTGAGCCCATTGTTGCTGTGTAAGTCCATCTTGTTGGGGATATCCTCCTTTTCACTGACCCTCCACTTCACCAGACTTGGGCCCTCCTGAAAACATGTCCAAAGTACTAGAGGCAAAGTCTCACCATCCATGCTTCTAAGGAGCATTTTGGTTATACTTCTTCCAAGACAGATTGGTATGTTGTTGTGTTCACTGGCAGTCCAGATACTCTCAACATTCTTCAACAAAACCATAATTAAATCCATAGATTCTTTTACAATTTTCGTTGTTCATTGTCCAACTTGCACATGTATATGATGGAATTGAAAACAATATGGCTTGGGTCACATGCACCTTAGTCCTCAAACTCAGGTCTTTGCTCTTGAAAATTTTAAACAGGTCTCTTGCAACAGATTTGTCTAATGCTATATATTGTTTAACTTATTGACTTCTACTTCCACAATGTTGATTGTGGATCCAAGCAAAATGAAGTCTTCAACTGCTTTAATCTTTTCTCCATATATCATGATGTTATTTATGCTACACTTGTGAGTATTTTCATTTCCTCTATATTAAGACGCAATATATATTACAGGTTATAGTTTTATTCTCCATCATTAAGTATCTCTAGTCTTTTTCTCTTCCTGCAAGCAATCTGAATGTTGTTAATGAGTCTTCCTTCAATTCTAATCTTTTTCTCTTTTTCATACATTTCAATGTCTAAGATTGTTTGCTCAGTGTACAGATTGAACAAGTATGAGTAAGAACGCAACCCTGGCATACACCTTTCCTGATTATAACTAATTCACTTTCCCTTTGTCATGTTCAAATGACTGTTTCTTGGTCTCAGTACTGGTTGCTCACAAGCTCAATGAAGTATTCTGGAATACCTATTATTTGTGAATTGTCATTCGCAATTTGTTGTGATCCACACATTCAATTGCCTTTGTATAGTCAATAAAGCACAAGAAAGCATCTTTCTGATAACCTCTACTATTAGCCAAGATTTATCAGATATCAGTATTGATATTCCACATTCCATGCCCTCTTCTGGATCCAACTTGACTTTCTGACAACTCTATGTAGATAAACTCCTGCAACTATTTCAAATTGTCTTCAGCAAAATTTTATTTGCATGTAATCTTAATGATACTGCTCAATGATTTCCACATTCTGTTGCATTACATTTCTTTGGAATGGGTACAATTATAGATCTCTTCTACTCAGTTGGTCAAGTGTTTCAAATTTATGGCATAGTTGAATGAGCACTGAATTAGTTTGTTGAAACATTTCAATTGCTGTTCTGTCAAATCCTGGAGCCTTGTTTTATGCCAAGGCCTCCAGGGAAGCTTGGACTTCAATACCATAAGTCTTGAGCATATCCCTCTCTTGAAATGGCTGAACATTGGCAAATTCTTTTTGATAAAGTGACTCCATGTATTCCATCCATAGTCTTTTTACATTTCCTGAATTATTTAATATTTTTCCCATAGAGTCCTTCACTATTGTAATTTAAGGCTCAAATTTTTTCCTTTAATTATTTCTGCTTGAGAAATGTGGACCTTTTTGTTTTCTAGTTGCAGGTCTTTACATATTCATTACAATGCTTCATTTTGTCTATTTGAACGGCCCTTTTAAATTTTCTATTTAGCTCTTTACTGTATCATTTCTTCTCGTCAGTTCAGACTCTCTACAATTAAGAACAAGATTTTTTTTTTTTTCTTTTTGAAACATTTTACTATGAATTGAGTGAAGGTTTACAAAGATCTTCAGTTTTACAGTCAGTGACTCTTACACTTTGTTTCATCTCAATGATTGCAGTCTCCTCCATTTAACAACAGTATCATACTTCCTCCCTGTGATTCTTGTTTCCATTCTCACCTTCCTAACTCTTCTGAAGTTTGTCCTTAGATAAATGTTGCAGTTTTTATCTTGATTAGTTGACAAGCCATGGTGAGCATACCTTAATAGTGTTGTTGTCTCCCCTATAAATCTTTCTATCACTTGGCTAAAAATTAGACCACGAAGACCAGTTATGTTTTAGACCTTAAGAGAGGCTGAGAGTCATAGTCTCATGTTGCTACTGTCTCTTTCTGACAAGGAAGCCATGTTTTGTTTTATTTTTTTAATAATTTTTAGTTTTAGTCCACATTTTTCCTCTCTATCTGGGACCTTGTAATGTGATCCATTTCAGAGCAGTTGATAACAGAGCATCACTTAGTCTGTCTGGCCTCAAGGCTGTGAAGACTGATGTTCATGTTTTCTATTAGTCCATTAGACTAATGGTTCCAAGTGTCTTTAATTTTCATCACTCTCTTTTCTTTCTCACATGGAAAGAACAATAGCTGCACATTAGATAAATGCCAATGGACTTTTAAGATCCCAGTCGCTACTCAGCAAAGTAGGATGTAGAACATTATCTTTGAGGACAATATTATATCAATTGAAAATGGTATTCCTAGAGACTATGGTCCTGAGCCCTTATGCCAAGAAACTCATTGACACAAGGTGTTTGATAATGTCTAAAATGTTTCATAATTTTTCCCTCTGTATGCTCCACCACATTCATAGATGTATTTGCAGCAAGAGTAAATACCAATGCACAAATATTCTCTATCAAACCTGTATGTATTTGTGAGTATACTCCTACTCTCTCTCGCATATTTATTGTCTGTGTAGCTGTCCATGGATTTACATATAAAAACATTACTGTTAATAGGTTCTATATATAATAGTAAAATAGACTGCTGTATTTTGAAAGCTAGGAGTGCTGGTAGCATAGTGGTTACAAGTCAGGCTGCTAATCTCATGGTTAGCGATTCAAACTACCAGTGGTTTTTGAACTATGGGAGAAAGATGAAACTTTCTGCACCGGTTCAGATTTACAGCCATGGAAACTAGGATTGCTGTAAATTGGAACTGACTCTGCAGCACATCACCACCTCCACCACCACCATCTTGAAATCTATTTGACTTCTTCACCATTTGGAAGTTCTTTTCTGCTTTGTAGTTTTCTTCATTATATTTTGACATCTCTGATTCCCTATTTTTGGGTTTGTAGTGGTGTTTTGCTTTGGTACTTCTATATCTGGATTAATTTCTGGGTGAAGTTACATTGTATGTTAATTCCAAATTATCTGCTGCTGTTGATTCTCAGCCAGGAATTCCTTTTAGTATTTTTTGTAACCTTGGTATCGTTATCACAAATTCGATTAATTTCTGTTTATCTGAAACTTCTAAACTCGCTTTAATATTTGAGGACTCTTTTGCTAGGTATGTGATTCTTGGTTGGCATTTTTTTTTCTTTCTTTCTTTCAGAATTTTGTATGTGTCTTCCCATTCTGCTGATAAATGAGAGCTTAATCTTACTGGTCATTTTTTGGAGGTAAGTTTTCGTTTTTCCTGAGATGCTCTCAGGATTCTTTCCTTGCCTTTTAATTTAGAGAGTTTAATTATGATATATTTTTGTTATTAATTTTTGGGTCTATCCCAAAATCCCATTTGGATTTTGGATGTTCACCTTCTTGTATGCTTATCGTCTCAGCTTTCATCATGTTAAGGAAGTTTTATTCAGACAACTCTGTGACTAGTTTATTCTGTGCTTTTCCTTATTTCTTCTTGGTCTGCAATTTTTATCACCTGTAAGTTATTTCTCTTCATTGTGTCCCACAAAAGTCTTAGGAGGTTTTTTTTGAGGATTTTTTTTCCCATTCTTTTTCTGGTCTTTCTCCTAGCATACTAGTATTAAGAAATTTTATTTCAAGCTCATTAATTTGGACTTCAATTATGTAAGTATTCAACTCTGTCTTTTCATCTGAAGCTCAAGGTTCCAAGACTATCATTTCATTCTGTTTCATTTGTTCTATGCATCTTTATTTTAGAGGGTCTGTGTTTCATTGCTGCTTTGTCTGCCACCTTGAGAGAAGTTCAAGAACGTGTTTCAGAGCCTCTTCTGACAACCATTTTGATCTTTTCTTTTTTTCTTTCTTTTAAATAATCTTTTATTTTCTTCAGCATGTTTTTCTTGAACTCATTCCACAACTCCTTTGGCCTTCAGTCATTAATAGCTAATACATCAAATCTGTTCTTGAGACAGATGGTCTCTAAAGTCAGGTGTGCTATACTTAAGGTCCTGGTGTGGAACTGTGTGTGACATAAAGCACTGGCCTGCAAGGTCCATTTGAACCACAAAGTCATATGTTTAAATTCACCAGCCACTCCTTGGAAACCTATAAAAGCTCGTTATAATTCAGAAGCAACTAGAAGGCACTTAACAAAAACAACACATTTTGATTCTTGTAGCTATGAGTCTAAAATGGCTTGACAGCCCTTAAAAACAACAACACTTGATTTAATTTTCTTCAACTTCAGCTTAAACTTTCATATAAGCAGTTAATGGTCTGTTCAGGTAGGGACTATTTAACTCATTGTCTTTTAATTTCAAGCTGTCATTGTGTCTTTTTAATATATATCTGATATTTGGCATTGTCAAATGGAAAACAAAAATATTAATTTCTTATTTAGGGGCAGTTGTTGTTATAGGCCTTGGCAATCAACAGTCTTCTTGGGTGGCATCACATTATCTTGTGAATGGGCAGTTTAAGCTGTGTAGGATATATATGCTCAGGAATCAGGTCTTAAAGTACATGAAAAGTTAATCATATGTATCTTTTAGCAAAATTCTTGCATTAGATATTGTCTGAAGCATGTGAATTAAAATAAATCCAAAACCATGTTCTAAAATTCTAGTGTATTATTAATTATTTGTAAGTTATTCTGATAATGAGGAATTGGAAAAATGCATTATATCCTACCTGCACATTATGTATTTTCAGATTATTCCTTCTTATATTGTCTATATAGAAGCCTTGTGGCTCTAGCAGAAAAGCACCGGACTCTGAACCACAAAGTTGTTGATTCAAACCCACAAGTTGCTCCGTAGGAAAAAAAAAAAAATGAATGTTTCTGTTCCTGTAAAGAATTACAGCCTCAGAAATCCTTCTGTGAGTTGAAACTGACTAAAAGGCACTTAATGATAACAACATACAGCCTGTAACTTTAAATACTAGTACAGTCTTACATATTTTTATAGAACTATAGTTTCATTTTTAACTAAATGGTTGAGAGATAATACTAAAAATGTCATCAGTAGATAAGCAGTAGACATTTGTATCTGTCTGCTTGCTACAGAAAATAAATAAAATACTTATTAAATGAGAAGCAGTAGAATAAAAGACAAGGAAAGACTGGAGAACTGGCATAATATGGACTAAATTAAACGCAATGCAGTATCATGGATTGGATCTTGAAGAAGATGAAGGTCAATAAGAGAAAATCTGATGAAATTCAAATGAGGTCTATAACTTAGCTAATAATGTTAATCCAGGTTAATTTCCTGATTTTGAGAAATGTACTATGATTACATAAAATGTTAACATTAGGAGAGCAGAGTGAAGGGCATATAAGAACTCTGTGCATTTTTCAACTTTTCTTTAAGTCTCATACTAGTTTAAATAAAATATTTTTTTAAATATTATTTAAAAATTGTTTTCAAAACAACTTATTATAGAAGTTAAACTAAATTTACTTATCAAACAAAATAATATGATTCAGGAGACTCTGAAACTTGAATTTGATTGTTAATGTGATCAAATGATTCTGACTCATAGTTAACCTGTATCAGTTTCCAAGAGTGACTGGTGGATTTGAACCACTGACTTTTCTCATCCTACAGCACAACACCAGGACTCCTTTATTTGATTAAAGGATGTTTTTTATATATCAATCAATATTTTAGAGACAGGAAAAGAACAGATTTGTATAATGTTAAACAATGACAAAGGTGATTATGGTGAAACATTTGTACTATGTTTTTCTCACCTTTGAATAATATACATACATGCATATACATACATACATACATACATACACAGGCCACTTGGGAAAGACAATTAATTATTTTTAAAGACTTTGATTAAGTATCATGGTTATTATTTGAGCCAACATCTAATTTTTATGACTTTAGCATTGAAAAACAGAATGAATTCTATTGAAAATCATGTGATAACTATGTCAATGACAAAATTTGTTTATTTAATACAATTAGACAGCCATGCAAAGGAGATATTTCAGATATCTTGTTAAGTTTTTTTTTTTTTTTTTTTTAATTTAAAAGACCTCAGGATCTCTTTGCACTCCTCTTTTATATCTAAATGTGTAGTTCTGGATTTATGTGTGAGTATCTGTATGTACTTGTGCTGTGAAACAGCATGAGAGAATACTACATTCACTTTTTGGGCTGTGTCTCCCCCCAGAGGCCCAGAGAAAAGAATCTATTTGAACATTATTTTTAGTGAATTTTGTGTTGGCTTTAGAGAAGCACCAATAGATATAATGTTTAGAGGCATCATTATGATTAGAATTTGGCTCTTCAGCAAGTAACAACAGAAACAATAGATGCATAATATTATTCAGTAGACAGGGTACATCTAAGATTTGAAACCTAATAAGTATATAGAGTACCTTCTTATAGAAAAACAATAAAATTAACAAAAACAGTAAAATTAACACAAAATAATACCTTTAGAATGTCCTATGTAATTGAGAGTATCTAAAGTATATGTTTGATCGGTTTTAGAAAATGTTAAATGATTCTTGATTTTGTATTTTTGACAATTTTTCTATTACATTTAAGACAAAGTTATCCTAAATCTCTGACAAGATATTTGAAACTAGTTTCACTAACAGTTTGGGAGAGATTAATTCCAATTACAAAAATCCTTTTCTAAAGTCATATTGCACTAATGCCAAATGTTATTTTAAGTCAGCTATTGTGTCTGGTAGCGTAGTGGTTACGAATCGGGCTGCGAACCTTAAGGTCAGCGATTCGAAACTACCAGCCGCTCCGCGGGAGAAAGATGAGGCTTTCTACTCCCGTAAGGATTTACACCCTCAGAAACCCTGTACAGGGTCGCTATGGGTCGGAACCGACTCGACGGCACTTAACAACAACAACAACAATTGTGTTCAGTTAAGGAGCTCTGGTAGCATAGTGGTTACAAATCGGGCTGTGAACAGCAAGGTCAGCAGTTTGAAACTGCCAGCTGTTCCACGGGAGAAAGATGAGGCTTTCTGTTCTTGTAAAGATGTATAGCCTCAGAAACCCTGTATAGGGTCGCTATGGGTTGGAACCGAATTGACAGCGCATAACAACAACAAAGTTGGTTCTGCGGTGTCTTGGGTGGCCTGTGAGGTACTATATGAGATATAGTATGTCATTCATGCAGGAATGCCAAAAAACAAACAACAAAAAAAGAATTTATTATTCACAGGTCCCATGTGTATGCTATGATATGTTGCTACACAGGAGTTTGCACCCAAGGAAAGGTAACAACAGGTTGGAATTGTATGAAATAACTTTTGCATAGCAGGTGTGGTAGTGGTACCTAAGTTTCCCTGGTTTCCTGAAGATTCGACATTTTGACTAATTCTGCAGGCTCTGGGCCTAACAGCTGCCTCTATTTGTCGAGTATCTGATCCTGAGGTGAATTGAATAGGTGTACTCAAACAGTGATCAAGGATAAGAATCTGAAAAGAAATTTATTTGGAAAGTGGACTTAATACCTGCTCAGAAATCATCTGCAGCCAGAGCCTCAAAACTGGGTCAAAATAACTTTGAAAATAAAACAGTTTTAGATCAACTCTTCATGCATTTCTAGTTTTTAAATGATGTAGACATTAACGTAATTACTTTCAGCTAATCTAATCTAATCTAATCACTGATTTCAATGAACATGAAAGAAAACTTTTCATTTAAAACTCTCTGTGTAGTTATAGTTTGCATTTAATAATGGTTATATGAGAGTTTTAGACCAAGATTAATTCTTTATCCACTCTTTAATGTTGACTCACCACTTAGTATAATGCAAGTTGGCTTTTCCCTGTATTGGCTATCTCATCACTATTTCCCCAAACCTGCTGAATACTGAACAATGATGTCAGTACATCAGATCTGCTACTTTGAAATTTTTAGGCATTTTTTCATAGAAGTGTTATAAAAACATTAAATCTGGTTGTACATTCAATTTAGAACCCAGAAAATTGCTTTTTAAAAGGGGATCAGATGGTTCCTGTGATAGGTAACAAGATGCAGAGCCTGTAACCTCTAGGTTGACTTTTGTACCTAGCCTGGGTTGTTGGTGACAGAAAGCCATTAGCCTTTGTTTGCTGCTTGTTGACCTATGTGAAACGAGTTGATAACTTCCATTCAGATTCTGGTGAAAATGTGCGTAGATCACATTTGGCAGCTCTTTTACTTTATCATTTCCTCTGTTTGCCTTAGCTACACTGTGTTCAAGAGAACATTTCAGAGTCTCTGCTGACATCCTCTTTAGACTTTTCTTTCTTTTTTTTATTTTTAGTGACCTTCTATTTTTCTGATATGATGTTCTTGACGTTATCCTGCAATTTCTCTGGTCTTTAGTCATTAGTGTATAAAATGCTGCTGCTAAGAGCTGTCAGTTCCAAATCCTAGCAACCCTGTATAGGGTTTGCAAGGATCATTTGGTTGTTCTCAGTCCAGTGCTGATCCTAGAGTGCAATACCAGGAGTCTCTTCTAAATTCAGATGGAATACGCTTAGGGTTGTATTTTGACTTTTATGGATTTGTTTTAATATTTTTTAGATTCAGCATGAATTTACATAATCTGAGAAGGTATTTCTTGCTCATTTTTACTTTAAGTGCCTTCCAACCTGAGTGGTTCATCTTCTGGCACCATATCAGACAATGTTTGCTGCTCTTCATAAAGCTTGCAGTGACTAGTCACAACTTGTCTAGCAGTATCTTGTACCATGGTGATGAGCATTTGCTGTGATACTGGAAACTATGTTACCGATATTTTAAATACCAACAGGGTCACCCGTTGTGAACATATTTCATCTGTGCTTGCAGACTAAGCAAGACTAAGGAAAAGGACAGGTGGACTACTTCTGAATGTTTAGCCAGTGAAAACCTCATGAGTAGCAGATTGTGAGATACAGTGCTGAAAGATTAGCCTGACTCAGATGAGAAGGCAATCAAAATAGGACTGAGGAAGAGCTGTGTCCTCAATTTAGAGTTAACCATGATGATGTGAATGGAGAAAAGCTTTCCAGACATTCATTACATGATGTTGTTGTTGTTATGTGCCGTGGAATGGGTTCTGATTCATAGTGACCATGTACAGGGTTTTCAAGGCTGTAAATCTTTACGAGAGCAGAAACCCTCATCTTTCTCCCATGGAACAGCTAGTAGTTTCGAACTGCTGACCTGGCAGTTCACAGTCCAATTTGTCACCACTACACTACCAGATGGGGCACAATATACACAATCATCCATTAATAATGTTGTTGTTAGATGCCATCGATTCGGTACCGACTCATAGCAGTCTTAAGCATAGCAGAATGAAACATTGACCGATCCTGGGCCAACCTCATTATATGCCGTGCTTGAGCCCATTGATGCAGCCACTTTGTCAGTCCATCTCGTTGGGGATCTTCTTCTTTTTCTCTGACCCTCCACCTTACTAAACATGATATCCTTCTCCAGCGACTGGTCATTCCTAGCAATATGTCTGAAGTATGAGAGACTAAGTTTGTCCATACTGGCCTCCAAGGAGCACTCTGGCTGCACTTCATGAAACACAGACCTGTTGGTTCCTTTGGCAGCCTATGGCATTTTCAATATTCTTCTCCAACAAAATAACTCAAAAGCATCAATTATTCTATGGTCTTCCTTATTCACTGCCCTACATTTGCATGTCTATGATGTTATTGAAAATACTATGGTTGAGTCCGGCACACTTAGTCTTCAAGATGACATCTTTGCTCTTAAACACTTTAAAAAGGTCTTTTGCCTAACACAGTATGTCATTTGATTTCTTGATTGCTGCTTATGTGAGTGTTGATAGTTGATCCAAGAAGAATTACATCCTTGACAACTTCAATCTTTTCTCCGTTGATAAGAATGTTGTTTATTTGTCCAGTGGTGAGGATTTTTCTTTTCTTGACATTGAGATGCAATCCATACTGAAAGCTGTGCTCTTTGATCTTCTTCAGTAAATATTTTAAGTCATGTTCACTTTCAGCATGCAAGGTTGTATCATCTGCATATCGCAGGTTGTTCATGAGTGTTGCTCCAATCCTGATACCACGTTTCTTCATATAACCCAGCTTCTCAGATTTTTTGCTCAGCATACAGGTTGAATAAGTATGGTGAAAGAATGCAATCCTGTCTCACACCTTTCTTAATTTTAAACCATTCAGTGTTTCCATGTTATGTTCCAACAACTGCCTCTTGGTATATGTACAGATTCTTCATAAGCACAATTAAGAGTTCTAGGATACTCATAATTCACAAAGTTGTCCATAGTTTGTTATGATCCACACAATCAAAAAACTTTGCATAGTCAATATAGCACAGGTAAGCATCTTTCTGATATATTCTCTGCTTTCAGCCAAGATCCATTGGACATCAAAAATGATATCCCTTGTTCCATGATCTCTTCTGAATCGAGCTTGAACCTCTGGAAGTTCCCTGTCAATGTATGCTTGTAGCCCTTTCTATATTACTTTTAGTAAAATTTGCTTGCTTGCGCTATCAAAGATATTCTCTGATGATTTCTGCATTCTGTTGGGTCACCTCTCTTTGAAATGGGCACAAATATGGGTCTCTTCCAAACAGTCAGGCAGATAGATGTCTTCAAAATTGCTTGGCAGAGATGAGTGAGTGCCTTCTGTTTTCCTCACTTTCTTGAAAGATTTCAATTTTTACTCCATCAATTCCTGGTGCCTTGTTCTTTGTCAGTTTCTTTAATGCACCTTGGACTTCCTCTTTCAGTATCATTGGCTCTTGATCATATGCTACCTCTTAAAACAGTTGAAGATCAACCATTTCCTTTTGGTAAAAGTGGCTCTTTGTATTCCTTCCATCTTCACTTGATGCTTTCTGCATCATTCAATAATTAGCCCAGAGAATCCTTCAATATTAAATTCATGGCATGCATTTTTTTTCTTCAGTTCCCCCAGCTTGAGAAATGCTGAACATGTTCTTCCTTTTTGGCTTTCTGACAGTGGACATTTTGTTGTAATATTTGGCTTTATCTTCTCGTGGTGATCTTTGAAATTTTCTGTTTCGCTCATGTACCTCCTTATTTCTTCCATTTGCTTTAGCATCTCTATGCTGGAGAGCAAGCCTCGGAGTCTTTTCTGACATCCATTTTGACCTTTTCCTTCTTTCTTGTCTTCTCAATGACTTTTTGCTTTCTTCATATATGATATTCTTGATGCCATCCCACAACTCTTCTGGCCTTTGGTCTTTAATGTTTAATGTATCAAATCTGTTCTTCAGATGATCTCTAAATTTAGGTGGGATATATTCAAGGCCATATTTTGGCTCTCATAGACTTGTTTTCATTTTCTTCAGTTTTAGTTTGAATTTGCATATGAGCAATTGATGGTCTCTTCCACAATCTTTCCCTGGCCTTATTTTGACTGAAGATATGTAGTGTTTCCCTCATTTCTTTCCTTAGATGTAGTGAATTTGATTTCCATGTATTCCATCTGACAAGGTCCATATGTCTCTTATACTGTCTAAAGAAGGTATTTGAAATGAACAAATCATTGGTTTTGGAGAATTCTATCATACAGTCTCCAGCATCATTTCTATCACCAAGGCCATACTTTCCAACTACTAATCCTTCCTTTTTACTCCCAACCTTTGCATTCCAATCACCAGTAATGATCAATACATCTTGATTGCATGTTTGATCAATTTCAGATTGAAGAAGTTGGTAGAATTCTTCTATTTCATCCTCACTGGCTTTAGTGGTTGGTGCATAAATTTGAATAATAATGGTATTAACTGGGCTTCCCTGTAGGTGCATGGATATTATACTATCACAAACAGCATTGTACCTCATGACTGATCTGGATATGTTCTTTTTGACAATGAATGCAACACCATTCCTCTTCAATTTGTCATTCCCTGCATAGGAAACCATGTGGCTGTCAGATCAAAATGGCCAATACCAGTCCATTTCAGCTCACTAATGCCTAAGATATCGATGTTGATGCGTTCCATTTCATTTTTGATAATTTCTAATTTCCTAGATTAGAAAATTCATACATTCCATGTTCTGATTATTAATGGATGCATACAGCTGTTTCTCTTTATTTTGAGTTGTGCTCCATCAGCAAATGAAGGTCCTGTGGGCTTTTTTCCTACAGGCTTTACTCCATTTGTGTCATCACACTCAACTCTACTTTGAGGAGACAGCTCTTCCCCAGTTGCATTGGAGTGCCTTTCAACTTAAGGGGCTAATTTTGGGGCACTATATCTGACAGTGTTTCTCTGCTACTCATGAGGTTTTCAGTGACTAAATATTTGGAAGTAATTTGTCACTCCTTTTTCCTAGTCTGTCTTTTTCTGGAAGCTCATCTGAAACCTGTCCACCATGGGTGACACTGCTGGTATTTAAAATACCAGTGGCATAGCGTCCAGAATCATAGCAACTCACAAGTTACCACAGTATGACAAACTTACAAACTTGTAACAAGTAATGTATGAAGAATTAATACATTAAAATTAGAAGTTGTCAAAAATGAAATGAATGCATAAAGATTAATCTCATAGACATTAGTGATCTGAAATGGACTGCTATAGGCCATTTTGACTCTGACAAGCATGTGGTTTATGATGCAATAAATAACAGCTTTAACAAGAATGATGTCACAGTCATCATCTAAAATAATATTTCATGCTCTGTCTTGAAGTACAATGCTATCTGTAATAGCATAATGTCAATATGCAAAGAAAGATGACCAACTTTCTTATTCAAGTTTGTGCACCAAAACACTGAAGCCAATGATGATTAAATTGAAATCTTTCAACAAATAGATGCAGCATTTGAGGCACTCGCTCATCTATGCCAAGAAATTTGGAAAACAGCTATCAGGCCAACTGATTGGAAGATTTGTGTCCATTCCAAGAGAGGTGGCCCAATGGAATGCAGAAACAATTGAACAATGTCATCAATATCACAAGGAAGTAAATTTTTGCTAATGATAATTTAAAAAATGGCTGCAACAGTACATTGACAAGGAACTTCCAGAGGATCAAGTCAGAATCAGGAGAGTACATGGGATACTATTGCTTACATCAGATGGATCTTTGCTAAAAGCAAAGAATACAAGAAAATATTTGCTTGTACTTTATTGACTACACCGAGGCTTTCAACATGTGGGCCATGCCAAGCTATAGATATCATTGTGAAGGGTGAGTATTCCAAAACACTTAATTGTGCTCATGAGGAACCTGTATGTAGACCGATAGGCAGTCATTGAAACAAAAATAGGGGATAATTTAAAATCAAGTAAGATGTGTGCAGGGTTGTATTCTTTCACTAGATTTATTTGGTCTGTTTGCTAAACCAATAATCTGTGCAACTGGATTATATGAAGATTATATAGTGAGATTATATGGCTTCAGGATTGGAGAAAGATTTATAAACAACCTGAGATATGGAGAT
Source organism: Chrysochloris asiatica (assembly GCF_000296735.1). Lineage (NCBI taxonomy): Eukaryota > Metazoa > Chordata > Mammalia > Afrosoricida > Chrysochloridae > Chrysochloris > Chrysochloris asiatica. The sequence continues at coordinate 2,572,550 of NW_006408816.1, forward strand.
GATACAACCCTGTTTACTAAAAGTGAAGAGGACTTAATATGCTTACTAATGCAGATCAAGGACCACAGCCTTCTTAAGGCTAGCACCTCAATGTAAAGGAAACAAATATCCTCACAAGAGATTGAATATATCGCATCTTGATAAATGGAGACTAGTTGTTAAAAGCATTATGCTTGGATCCACAATCATCACTCATGGTAGCTATAGTGAAGAAACTAAACAGTATTACATTAGGTAAATCTACAGCACAAAGCCCCAATAAAGTGTTCAAGAGCAAAGATATAAGTTTAATGATTAAGGTGCACCTGACCCAAACCATGTTATTTTCAATAGCCTCATACATATGTGACATTTGGACAATGAATAAGGAACATCATAGAAGAATTAATGCATTCAATTTGTGGTCTTGGAGGAGAATATTAAAAATACCCTGGACTGCCAGAAGAACAAACATATCTGAATTGAAAGTAGTAGTCCCCTTAGAAGAAGGATGACAAGACTTCATCTTTTATAATTTGGATATTTTAACAGGAGAGACCAGTCCCTGGAGAAGGACATCATTCTTGGTGAAGTGGTGGGTCAGTGAAAAAGAGGAAGATCCCCAACAGCATATATTGACACAGTGGCAGCAGTGATGGGCTCAAGTTTAACAACAATTGTAATGATGGCACAGGACCAGGCAGTGTTTTGGACTCTTGCGCGTATGGTTTCTATGAGTCAGAGTTGACTCAACAGCAACTAGTAACAACAGCAACAATCCCTTAGAGAGTCTTTGTTTGGAAATGTAAATTAAGCACTGGACTGCTAACCACAAGCTTGCTTGGTTCAAACACTCCAGTCACTTCTCAGTATTGGAACCAACTCAACAATACTTAACAACAACAACAACAATCCTTTAGAAATTCCCCACCTATTCTTTCTTTCCTAGTGTGTTCTTGACTTGGATAGTCTGTTGTACCTGTCCCCCATGGGTGACCTTGGTAGTTTTTAAATACCAGTGCCATAGCTTTAGGATCATAGCAACAGAATAAGACAATTCAGTAAAACCAAATGACAGATGTGTGAGGAAAAAAACTTAAGTTTCTTAAATTTGAAGAGCTCAAACATCGATTGTATAATATTTCACTGTTTTCCCTAGTATCTAGAATCTCCTTTTGGCAAAATGAACAATTATAAAAACTTTTACTTCAGAATCAAACTTTCTTCTGAGGTATGTTTTTCTTCATTAATGGTGTTCCTTCTCCACTCCTTCCCATAAGACACTAAGGTTTTTATATACATTTTTGTTTACTTAAGAAAACTACTTTTCAGAAGAGATTGTTTAAACTTAAGACATACACTGGTAAATATAACTGATAATGTTCATTGTTTCTTCACTGCAATGTTGTTGTTGTCAGGTGCCATCGAGTCGGAACCGACTCATAGTGACCCCATGCACAGCAGAACGAAACAATGTCTGATCCTGGGCCAACCTCACTACCGCTGCCACACTTGACGCCATCAATGATGCCACCTGGCTGATCCATCTCGTTGGGGGTCTTCCTCTTTTTCTCTGACCCTCCATCTTACCCAGCATGACATCCTTCTCCAGCAACTGTTCCCTCCTGCAATATGTTCAAAGTAGGAGAGACAGAGCTTAGCCATCCTGGCCTCCAAGGAGCACTCTGGCTGCACTTCTTCCAAAACAGATCTAGTGGTTCTTTTGGTAGTCCATGGCACTTTTAGTATTCTCCTCCAATACCACAATTCAAAGGCATCAATTCTTCTACGATCTCCCTTATTCATTGTCCAGCTTTCGCATCCATATGAGGTTATTGAAAATACTATGGCTTGGGTCAGGCGCACCTTAGTCCTCAAGCTGACATCTCTGCTCTTCAATATTTTAAAAAGTTCCTGTGCAGCAGATTTGCCTAATGCAATATGTCATCTGATCTCTTGACTACTGCTTCCATGTGTGTTGATAGCTGATCCAAAAAGAATGAAGTCCTTGACAACTTCAACCTTTTCTCCATTGATAAGAAGGCTGTTTATTGGACCATTGGTGAGGATTTTTGTTTTCCTGACATTGAAATGCAACCCATACTGAAGGCTGTGCTCTTTGATCTTCATCAGTAAATGTTTCAAATCCTCTTCACTATCATCAAGCAAGGTTGTATCATCTGCATATTGCAGGTTGTTAATGAGTCTTCCTCCAATCCTGACGCCACGTTCTTCTTTATAGAACCCAGCTTCTCATATTATTTGCTCAGCATACAGGATAAATAAGTATGGTGAAAGAACACAACATTGTCGCACACCTTTCCCAATTTTAAAACATGCAGTGTCCCCATGCTCTGTTCGAACAACTGCTTCTTGGTCTAGGTACAGATTCCTCCTTAGTACAATTAAGTGTTCTGGAATACTCATACTTCTCAATGTTGTCCATTGCTTGGCATGATCCACACAATCGAAAGCCTTTGC
>NW_006408816.1:2575522-2612491 GCF_000296735.1 Chrysochloris asiatica
TTTTAAGTAAAACTTTCTCAACTGTAATATGCTGAAATTGTGTCCTGTTGAATAAGGGCTACTTGTTAGCTTGTCTTCATCTTATATTTCCAAGATACTAACACAGCACTCTCTCTATCATCATTGCTACATGTTTGTTCTAAAGTTTTGCAAATAGATGCCATAATAGATTTATTTTAGAAACATTTTGGCTGAATATTAAAAATGACCCTGAAGCAAAATGTACCCTCTTCTCACTTATCCACTCTGTTAAGTACCAAAGACCAGATGTTGTTTTTATTACGTGTCATTTAGTGACCCTGTATAGGGTTTCCCAGGCTATTAATTTTTGTGGGAGCAGAAAGCCTCATTATTTCCTCTGGAGCAGTTAGTGGGCTTGAGTCTCTGATATTCCACTTCACAAACTAGTGTTCATCTTCTAGAATCACTGTGTTCCCTAAAACATTAGATTTGTTGTTGCTGTTTTGTTGTCAAGTGCCGTTGTGTCAGCTCAAACCCATAACTAATATATACAGGGTTTTTGAGGAGTGGCTGATGAGCTTGAACCACCGACCTTCCAAATCAAACCAACTTTTCAGTCCAGTGCATTAACCCACAGAGCTACACCATGATGCCAAAAGACCAAATCATTTTGTGAAAATCAGCATCATGCAAAGATGGAGATTTTATACATAACATAACAAAATGGAGGATGACATCATTACATAATTGCCAAAGTATATGATTATATAAATTCAAAATTGCATCACTACACAAATGATAGATTTCATAATTACATAAATACTGAATAACTGAAAATCACAGCCCCGACAAGTTGACACATAAAAAGTAACCATCACAGTCAGTATTATTACTCTGACCTCATACCTAATCACTATTTTTGCCTGATGTGTGTCATTAATGTGCAAAATAGTCAGTTAGTGATTTTTTTATTATTGCTGTAAAGGTGAAATATCAGATAGATTTTATCTGCGACAGTAGATGTGTAGAGAAACGATAATAACATCAATTAGGACTTATAGAAAATACTGATATAAGAATATCCCTATGCTGTTCTTAAGTGCTAGAGTCAGTCCTGACTCAAAGCAACTCTACAGGGTTTCCAAAGCTTTGAATTTTACCAGAACAGAAAACATTACTAATACAGATTTTCAATAGATGACTGGATTAATACATTTGTGTGTGTTGATTTTCCATTTTTTATTTAATATTGTAATGAGAAACAATATTATTACGTGCTGTTTTTAAAATTTACATTTCACCTAAATAACAAATTTTCATATTTATCCTTCTAATACTCAATATTATTTTTTCCTTGTTTGTTTTTAAACGTTTATTGTGAATTATGTGATAGTTTACATGAGAGAATATTAGCTTTACATTCATCCTATCATACATCATCTCATTGCCATGGTCACACTCCCTTCCATGCATCATCAACCAACCAAAGGATACCCTTCAAGCCTGCCCCCTGGTCATCAGCCTACAGCTCCTCTCCCTCCCTGGGTCTAGAATCCCCAGCCTCTCTATACATCTACGTCATCGTTTCTGCCTCCATCTCTGGTGTCACTCTTTCTCTGGGTAGGTTCCCGCACACTGCTCTTCTCCCGTGAGGGTGAGGGTCCCAGGGACCTCAGCTCCTAGACCTTAAAGTCAATCGCTCCCCTCCTTTTGCTACAAAATGTCTACCTTTACATTTCCAAACCTCGCAGTCAGTCCTGATAACAATTATTCATTATTGTACCAAAAGAGACCTATCCCCATCTCCTTTCAGTTCTGCCCAAACAGATTGGATACTACTCAGTAGAGATTCTACCTTCCTCCTTGCCCTCTAGATTTAAGCTCCCTCTTGAAAGCTTGTTTGTAAACTAGTTACTTCTTGCCTTTGTGGTGGTGGTGGTTATGTGCCATGGAGTAGGTTCTGACTCATAGTGACCCTGTACGGAGTGTCCAAGGCTGTAAATATTTATGGGAACAGAAATCCTCTTCTTTCTCCCCCCGGAACAGTGGGTAGTTTCGAACTGCTGACCTTGAGGCTCACACTCCAATTTGTAACCACTACACTACCAGAGCTCCTTGCCTTTGTAGCCCCTCCCCCCCCCCCATTTTGGGTAGTGAATATCCAAGTTGCCCATCCCTGTCTACTCTGTATAAAGAGGGGTTTCACATGAGGCTCACTATAAAGATTTGTTTCCTCTGTTGAGCTACTGCATACAGAGGTGAAGGTCAAGTTCATCAAATTGTGTCAAATTATACTTTTGTTCCTCTTCTTTCTTCTTCTATTTGAGCTCTGATCATCCTGTCATTGAAGCCAGGTCAAGTGTGGGTGTTCTTAGGCTTATCCCCTCTCTTTGTATCAGCTGGACACTTCACTCTCCACTCTAGTCCTCTGTGGCTATATCACTGACTTTGGGCCCAAGAGTCCCCAGGTCTTGCCACACTGCTGGCCAACCAGGTCTCCACCCGGGTTCACAGAAGTCTATTGAACGTTTGTAGGGCTTAGCTCACAGCTTCATTGCTGTTTTTCCCTCACTTCCCCTTATCAGTGACAACATGGTCACCAATCAGAGCACATGTCTGCTCCTGTATTCCCATTGTGTTTTAGTCTTGGAAAGGGGTTTGCTCTAGGCCACCTGACCACTTGCCTTGATGTATTCTGGGTGAGCAACTTGTTGGTTCTTGTAGTAATCAGTCATTCTGCATATATTGTTTTGTATTTTTCCTGTTGGTCTTTCTTTCAAGAAGTATCTTCGGTTCTTCTAGCTGTTCCAGGCTGGTTTGCTTGCCCTTTCATGTGGAAATTTCCCACCTCAGAAGATTCTGCATTGGCTTCAGGATTCCACCTATGGTTTTTTGTAATGCAGAGGTTCCATAGGAAGCCTCCTTCACTGGGCACGTTTTAGCCCCGTTTTTGGTATTCCAATCAGTTATAGGCAAAAGATGAACTTACATGCTTTCTATGGTGATATTTCTGGCTATTCCTTTCTCTCCCCCTCAAGTGTCTATTTTAAATTAATGGTGTACCAGGGAAACCAAGATTCAAAGGACAGCCAAGCATCTTAACATTATTTACCCTCTTTTGCCCATTCCAACCATATCTCAATCCCTGTATCCCAGAGCCCTGTTGTTCCAAGGTTGTGCATACATAATTATTTACTTCTGTATACCTTAACCCATGCAAAGCAGGTTACATGTTTTCCCATCCACCTTGTTCTTCCATCCCCCCTTCTTCTTGTGTATTGCCGCACCCCCCAGCACCCAAACTATCCTGTGTCTATTCCCTACCCTGTGCTCCACCTTCCACTTCCTCCTCTCATTTCACCCCTCACATACTGATAACCAGCTTTTAGTATGGGTTCTTTTTCTTAGTCTTTTAATGTAGTGGTCCTATGCAATGTTTCTCTTTTGTGACTGACTAATTTAGCTCAGCATAATGTCCTCAAGGTTCATCCATGTTATGCAGTAGCTTTCAGCTTCCTTGTTACTCTTCAAGGTAGCCTAATATTCCATTGTGTGTATGTACCATAGTTGTTGTTTTTTATCCATTCCTCCATTGATGAGCAGTTAGGCTATCTACATCTTTTTTGCTATTGCAAATAGTGCTGCTATGAACATTGGTGTGCATATATCTTCTTGTATTTTGGCTCATATTTCTTGTGGGTAAATACCAAGTAGAAGAATTGCTGGATTATAAAGTATTGCTATTCCCAACCTTCTGAGGAAGTGCCATATTGCTTTCCAGAGAGGTTGGACCATTTTGCAGTCTCACCAGCAGTGTAGGAGTGTCCCAGTCTCTCCACATCCTTGCTAACGTTTACTGTCATCTACTTTTTAGATCTTTGCTGTAATTACAGGTGTGAGATGATATCTCATTTTTGTTTTGATTTGCATCTCTCTAATGGCTAGTGATCGTAAACATTTCTTCATATGTTTTTTGGCTGCCCGGATCTCCTCCTTGGTGAAGCGTCTGTTCATGTCCTGTGCTCATTTTTTAATTGTGTTATTTGCCTTTTTCTAGTAGAGGTGTTGTAGTTTCCTATATATTTTAGAAATGAGTCCCTTGTCTGATGTGTTATGCAAAAAGTTTTTTCCTATTCTGTGGGTTCCATTTTTACTCTTCTGGTGAAGTCTATTAATGCACGTATGTTTTTAATTTTTAGTATGTACCAATCATCTATTTTGCCTACTTTTGTTTGTGTAATTTTCAAAATGTTTGGTAGTCTGTACATTCCCTGAATTAGTGCCCACACATTTGTCCTTATTTTTTCATTGATTGCCTTCATAATTCTGGAATTCACATTTAGGTCTTTAATCCATGTTGAGTTGGTTTTTGCATAAGGCATGAGGTAACGGTCTTGTTTCAATCTTTTGCATCTCACTTTCCAGTTATGTCAGCACCATTTGTTAAAAAGATTATACCTTCCTTATGCACTATATGTAGGTACCTTGTTAAAAATCACTTGGCTGTATGCGGATGGGCTAATTTCTGGATTCTCAATTCTGTTCCATCGATCAATGTATCTTTCATTGTACCAGTACCAGGCTGTTTTGACCACTGAGGCAGTGGAATAAAATTTGAAGTTGGGTAATGAGGAGTTTCCAACCTTATTCTTCTTAGGCAGTGCTTTGCTTATCCTTGGTCTCTTTCCTTTCCATATAAAGTTCGTAATAGTTTTTTTCCATCTCTTTGGAGAATGTCATTGGTATCTGGATTGGGATTGCATTATATGTGTAAATTGCTTTGGGTAGTATTGACATTTTCACAATGTTAAGTCTTCCTATCCAGGAGCATCGTACATTCTTCCATTTTTGTAGGTCTCTTTTGGTTTCTTTTAGTAATGTTTTGTAGTTTTCTTTGTATAGGTCTTTTATTTTCTCTGATTACATTTATTCCTAGATAGCTCATACTTTGGGCAGCTATTGTAAATGGTATTGCTATACTAATGTCCTTTTCACATCTGTCATTTTTTTATATGTTGTTGTTGTTGTTAGTTGCCATCGAGTCGGTACCGACCCATAGTGACCTTATGCACAGCAGAACGAAACACTGCCTGATCCTGGGCCAACCTCACTACTGTTGCCACGCTTAAATCCATCGATGCTGCTACAATATGCCCAAAGTATGAGAGGCGAATTTTGGCAATTTTGGCCTCTAAGGAGCACTCTGCCTGCACTTCTTCCAAAACAGATCTATTGGTTCTTTTGACAGCACACGGCACTTTCAATATTCTTCTCCAACACCATAACTCAAAGGTATCAGTTCTTCTACGGTCTTCCTTATTCACTGTCCAGCTTTCACATGCATATGAATGATCTTATATCCTGCCACTTTGCTGAATTTTCCAATGAGGTCTAGTAGTTTTTTTTTGTTTTTTTTTTAACTGAGTCTTTGTGGTTTTCTATGTATTGGATGATATCTTCTGCAAATAGAGAGAGTTTTACTTCCTCTTTGCCAATTTGGATGCCTTTAATTTCCATGTCTTGCCATATAGCTCTTCCTAAGTTTTCCAGCACAATATTAAATAGGAATGATGACAAAGGGCATCCTTGACTTGTTCCTGTTTGCAGAGGGAAGGCTTTCAGTTTCCTTCCATTGAGAGTAATGTAGGCTGTTTCTTTTAAATGTATGCTCTTCATTATGTTGAGGAATTTCCCTAAAATTCCTAGTTTGTGGAGTTGTTTTTTTTTATTAGGAATGGATGTTGGATTTTGTCAAATACCTTTTGTGCAACAATCAATATGATCATGTGGTTCTTTTCTTTTTCCTTATTTATATGGTAGAATATGATGAACATTTTTCTAATGTTGAACCATCCTTGCCCTTGATATGAATCCCACTTGATCATGATGCATTATCTTTTTGATGTGCTGCTGGATTTTGTTGGCTAGGGTTTTGTTGAGAATTTTTGCATCTGTGTTCATGAGGGATATTGGAAGAAAGATATAATATTCTTTCTTAGTGACATCTTTCCCTGGTTTTGGTATGAGGTTTATGCTTCCTTCATAAAATGTATTATGAAGTTTTCCATCCCCCTCTATATTCTGGAATGATTTGAATAGTATTGGTGACTGCTCTTCCCTGAGTGTTTGGTAGCACTCACCTGTGAAGACGTCTGGGCCTGGACTTCTTTTGGTTGGGATTTTTTGGATGACCTGATCAATTTTTTCTATTGTTATTGGTTTGTTTAGGTTTTCTACTTCAATCTGTGTACATTTAGGTAGCTCATGTTTTTCTAAAAATGTATCCATCCCTTCTAAGTTTTCAAATTTGTTGTAGTACAACTTTTCACAGTATTCTGTTATTATCCTTTTGATTTCCTTTGGTTCTGTTGTGACATAGCCTCTGTGGTTTCTAATGCGAGTTATTTGTGTCTTCTCCTTCTTTTCTTTATGTTTGCCCATAGTCTGTCAATTTTGTTAATCCTTTCAAAGAACCAGTTTCTTGTCCTGTTGATTCTTTCTATGTTTTTTCTGTTTTCTATCTCATTTATTTCTGCTCAGATTGTTTTTATTTTTTCACTGGTGGTTGCAGGTTTCCTCTGTTGGCCTGATTCTAATTGTTGTAGATGTTATGTTTATGTGTTTATTTTGGTTCTTTCTTCTTCTTGGATGTGTGTATTTACTGCAATAAGTTTTCCTGTCAGCACCGCTTTTGCGTGTCCCCAAAATGTTGGTATATTGTGTTTTAATTCTCATTTGTTTCTAGGAACTTTGTGAGTTCATGTTTAATTTCTTCTACTACCCAGTTGCTTTTCAGCAGTGTGTTATACAGTTTCCGTATATTTGATTTTATATCCTTGGTCTTCCTACTGTTGATTTCTAATTTGATAGCATTGTGGTCTGAGAAGATGCTTTGTACTGTTTTGATGTTTGTAAATTTATGGAGGTTTGTTTTATGGCCTAACACATGGTCTATTCTGGAGAATGTTATATGCGCACTGGATAAGAATGTGTATTGTTATGTTGTTGGGTTGAATGTTCTGTACACATCTATGAGGTCTGGTTGTCTTATTTTGTTGTTTAGTTCATCTGTGTCTTTGTCAAGATTCTTTCTGGTTGTTCTATCCATTTTTGAAAGCAGTGTATTAAAATCACCCATGATTAATGTAGATTTCTTTATTCAAATCTCTTAGAGTTTGCTTTATATATTTTGGAGCTCTTTCATTTGGAAAATGGATATTTATTATGGTTATGTCATCTTGTTCAATTGTCCCTTTAGTCCTGAGATAATGTCCATCTTTATCCATTTTGTTGGATTTTGCCTAAAAGTTTATTTTGTCAGAGATTAGTACTGCCATTCCTGTTCGTTTTTTATTGCAATTAGTATGGTATATATTTTTCTAACCTTTGACTTTTAATTTGTTTTTGTCTCTGTGTGGAAAATGTGTCTCTTGTAGACAGCATTTTGAAGGATCTTGTTTTCTTATCCATTCTGCCACCTTCCTTCTCTTCACTGGTGCATTTAATCCATTTATGATCAGTGTAATTATTGATAGGTAAAGAATAATTCTTGCCATTATGTTTGTTTTTTTGTGCTGTTTCTGCTTTCTTTTTTCTGCGTGTCTTCCTTTTCTGAGTTCATGCTTTTTGTGTTCTTTCTTGTGAGTTTCCTCATAGTTTTAATGTTTCCATGTTCTCCTTGGATTTTCATTTTCTTGGTATGTTGTGAAGTATTAATTTTCTTTGAGGTTACTTTATAATCCATTACTTTTTCCTTCCCTTTAGTGCAGTCTATTTTATCCTGCAATCTACCTGAACTTCACACCATCTGGATCTCTGTTCCTACTTGTCTGCCTTCTTTCACACTGTAATTGTTTTGACCATAAACTGAACTCCCAGATTCTCTGAATTTGTTCTTTTCTCAACTCTTTCTTCTGTCAGCTTAATTCTGGAAGGTGCTGTCACATATGTCAATCTCTGGTTGTTGTCTCTTCTTGTTAGTTCTCAGTCCACAGAACTCCGTTTAAGATATTTTGTTGTGCAGTGTTGGCTTTGGCAAAATCCCTTAGCTTCTGTTTATCCTGGAATGTTTTGACTATACTGTCGTATTTGATTTATAGCTTTGCTGGATAAAGTATTCTTGGTTGACTGTTTTTTCTTTCAGGGTTTTATTTATGTCTCCCCATTGCCTTCTTGCCTGTATGGTTTTTGCTGAGAGATCCAAACTTAATCTTACTTGCTTGCTTTTGTATATAACACTCCTGTTTTCCCTAGCTGCTTTCAGGAATCTCTCCTTATTTTTCATTTTGAGAGGTTGATTATAATATATCTTTGTGATTTTCTTTTGGAGGTGATTTTTGTGAGGTTCATTGAGCTTCTTAAATGTTTATGTTTTCACTTTTCTGGATGTTACGAGAATTTTCTTCCAGCAGTTACTCAACTATTTCCTCTGTGGTCTTGATTCTTCCTGTTCTGGAATGCTAATAATGCTTAAGTTAGTCCTCTTCATGTTGTCCAACATGAATCTAGACATTCCTCAGATTTTTTTAAATCCTTTTTTGTGTTTGCTCTTTTATCTTAGTGGTATTGAGAGATTTGTCTTCCAGCCTACTTGTTCTTCCTTCCATCTCTTCTAATGTACTCTTACCATTTTCAGTGTATTGTCTGTTTTTGGTATTCTATTATTGATCATTTGGACCTCTTTCTATATGCTTTGAATTGTTTCCAATGCTGTATCTATCTTATTTGATTGTTTCTTTAGCACTTTCCTGACTTCTTCCTTATTCCTCTCAACTCCATTGCAAAGTGTTTTGAAATATTTTATAATCACTTTTCTGAATTCCTGCTTAGGATTTCCAAGGCCTGCCCTCCTTCCATATTTTAGTCGAGGCCTGCCTCTAGGATATTTGTCTCAGACATTTTTTCTTTGATGGGAAAAGATATTAGAAATCCAAAAGACAAAAGAAGTAATTACAAATAAATTTAAGGAATATATTGGGAACTGAGTGAAAGATTACAGGGCAGATCATCAGTTTTACATTCAACACATTGTATGCTATGCTTCACTACAATGATTATGATCTCCTCCATATACCTTCAGTTAACAGTATTTCTATTTATTCATTTTAGCTCTTTTATTTATTTATTTATTTTATACACACAGCCATATATAATAATTTACACCACCAAATGACACATTCAACAGACCCTGCCTCCTGGCTGCCAGCTCTCAGTTCCTCTCTTTCCAGGAATGTAGAGTCCTCCACTGCTCCCTCTCTCCATATCCCCATCTCTGCCTCCATTTCTGATGCTGGTGCTTCTCTGGATAAGGTTCCGCATTCCACTTTTGCTCTTCTACCTTGATGGTCCTAGGGTCCTCTGCTTCTGGACTGTAAGATTAGTTACTCCCCAATTTTTGTTACAGAACTACCTTTACAATTCTACCTTTACAATTGTGATAGTCACAACTAGTCATGATAACAATTAATCAGTGTTGAATCATAAGAATCTTATCCCCCATCTCATTTTACCAGACCCATCTAGACAAAATGAAAACTATTCAGTGGGGTCTCTTTATCTTTCCCTGCCACTCTTAAACTAAACTGTCTTGGAAACTTGGAAACCAGTCACTTCATGCCTTTATCGCCCCCTCATTTTAGGTAGACAATGTCTAAGTTTCCTGTCCCTATCTAACCTGTATATAGAGGGGATAGCATTGATACTTGATGTGAAACTCCTTTCCTCTCTGTTGGTATTTTGAACTACTCCCTCCATGAGTATAGGTCAATTTTATCAAACTGTAGCAATTTTTCCTCACTTGCATTAATTAAAAAAAAATTATTTTCATTAATTAAGTTAGTAATTTTAATCTTCCTTTAGTCAAGTTCTGGTTATCAAATCATTGAGGCTAGGTCAAATGGGTACTATCTGCAGGTTTGGGTGTTCTTGTGCATCTCTTCTCACTTCATATCAGCTGGATGCTTCACTCTCAGTTCTAGCCCTCTGTAGCTATGTCCTTGTCAAGGGGCTCAGTTGTCCCCAGGTCTCACCATACTTTGGACCAACCAAGTGTATGGGAGTCTATGGAATGGGGTTGAACTCAGCCCACTTCTTCATTGCTGCCTTTTCCTCTCTTCCACTCACTAGTAGACCAATGTGGTCACCAGTGAGATTACATGCCTGCCAATGTGTTCCTTTTGAGTGTCTTTCTTAAAGTGGGGGTTTGTCCTGAAGGGACTTGAATGCCTGCCTTGATGGCATCCTGTCAACAACTTGCTTATGTAGTAGCCAATCGTACTGTCATTTTTGTTTTAGGCTTTTCTTGATGATCTCTCTGTGAAGCTGTATCTTCTGTTGCTCTAGCTATTCCAGGCTGGTCTACTTGTCCTTTCTAGTGGGAATGTCCTACCTGAGAAGGTTCTAGACAGGGGTCATGATACCACCTAAGGTCCTATACACTGCAAAGGCTCTGCAAAAGGCCTATTTCACTAGGCAAGTAATAGGATCCCTTTAAGATATCCCAATCAGTTTTAGGGTGAAGATGGCCTTATAAACATTCTGTAATCATGTTTCCTGACATTCCTTTATATTCCACAAAAATGTCTATTTTACAATAGTAGGCAAGACAAACCAATATTCATAAGACAGTCAAGCATGTCAGTATTATTTCCTCTCTTCAGACATTCCGCAATCCCTGTATCACAGAGCCCTGTTGTTCCAAGGTTGAAAATGCATCCGTATTTACCTCTGTCCAATTTAGCCAATGCAAACCTGCCTCAGTGTTCCCCTAGTTATCTTGTTTCAAACTCCTCCACCTTATTGTGTATCACCTTCCCCAAGATCTGAACTATTATGTTTCTGGCCCCTACCCTGAGAACTACTCTCATCTCTCTCCACCTTCCCTAAACCCCACCACCACCCAACCCCCACCCGTAACCAACAAAGATTTTTTTTTCCTTTTTAGTATGGGCATCTTTTCTTAAGCTTTTATGATAATAGTCTTATACAATATTTGTCCTTTAGTGGCTGACAATTTTCACTCAGCATAAAGTCCTCAAGGTTCATCTATGTTGTATGGTGGCTTACTTTTCTTTTTGAATATATGTATTTGTTATAAAAATTGTCCACTCAGCACTGATTTTGCCGTGCCCCAAATATTATGGTATGTGGTGATGTGGTGTTTTCTATCTCATTTGTTTCTAGGAACTTTTTTTTTTTTTTCTTTAAGGTTTTTCTTGTGGAATGAGTAAAAGTTTACAGGGCAGACTATCAGTTTTACATTTAACATATCATACACCTTGTTTCATTACTATGATTATAATCCCCTCCATGTACCATCAGTTAACAGTATTTCTCTCTATGCACTTTAGCTTTTTTAAAAACAATACAAACAAACAAAAACACTTAGGCATATATAAAAAGTTACACCTCCAAAGGGCATATTCTGCAAATCTGTGTCCTGGCCACTGGCTCTTAGTCCCTCTCTTCCCATGAATCTGGAGTCCTCAATCACTCCCTCTCTATGTCCCCATCTCTGCCTCTCTCTCTGGGGTCACTGCCCCTCTGGATAGGGTCCCACATTCTGCTTATGCTCTTCTCCCTTGATGTTTCTGGACTGCAAGATTAACCACTCCCCTATTTCTGTTACAAAACTTCTACCTTTAAAATTGTGAGAGTTGCAATTAATCATGAACCAATTACTCACTATTGAATCATAGAAATCTTATCCCTATCTCTTTCCACCAGACCCATGCAGACAAGATGAAAACTGTTCAGTGAGGACTCTTTCTCCCCCTCCATCCCCCACACTCTGTTTTGAAATAAACTCTGTTTTGAAACCTTGCTAGCCAGTCACTTCATGACTTTATCATCCCCTCATTTTAGGTAGCCAAAGCCTAGGTTACCCATCCCTATCTACCTTGTGTACAGAGGGGATAGCGTTGATACTTGATGTGAAGACTCCTTTCCTCTCTGTTGGTATTTAGAGTTACTACAGCCATGAGTATAGGTTAGGTTCATCAAATTGTAGCAATTTAACCTTGTTTAATTTATGTTTCCCAACATTCCTTTCTAGCCTACTCAAATGTCTATTTTACAATAGTAGGCAAGGGAAATCAATATTCATAAGACAGTTAAGCATTTTAGTATTATTTCCCCTCTTCAAACTATGACTAGATCCCTGTATGCCCAAGCCCTGATGTTCCAAGGTTGAGCATGCATAACTATTTACCTCTCTCTGACTTAGCCCATGTAAACCTGTCTCAGTGTTCCCCTATCTATCTTGTTCTTCAACCTCCTCCCCCTTCTTGTATTGCCTTCATCAACATCTGAACTAAACCCCTCACCTGAACCCTACTGTTGTGGTTGCCTTATATTCCATTAATTCTTCCCTCCACTTAAGACAGTCTATTTTAACCTATAATCTAACTCACCTTCTCAACACCTGGATCTCTGTTCCTCTTTGTTTACCTTCTATCATTTTATAATTGTTTTGAACATGGACTGACCTCCCAGATCTTCTGTTCTTATACATTTATTCTTTGCTTGACTCTTTTATTTGTTGACTGAGTTCAGGGTGATGCTGCCACATACTTCATTCTCTGATTGCTGTCTGTTCTTGTTGGTTCTCAGTCCAGAAAACTCCCTTTAAAATGTTTTTCATAGCAGGGTTAACTTTGGCAAAATCCCTTAGCTTCTGTTTATCCTGGAATGTTTTGATTGCACTGTCATATTTGATTGACAGCTTTGCTTGGTAGAGGATTCTTCGTTGGCAGTTTCTTGTTTTTGTTTTTCCTTTCAGGGTTTTGTATATGTCTCCCCATTTCCTTCTTGCCTGCATGGCTTCTGTGGAGCAATCCGAACTTAATCTGATTTGCTTGCCTTTGTATGTTACACTTCTCTTTTTCCTAGCTGCTTTCAGGATCTCTCCTTAGCATTGATTTTGGAGAGCTTGATTATGATATGTCTTGGTGATTTTCTTTTAAGATCTATCCTTCCTGGGGTTCGTTGAGCTTCTTGAATGTTTATCTTTCCGCTTCTCAGGATGTTAGGAAAATTTTCTTCCTGAAGCTCTTCAACTATTTCCTCTGTGGACTTACTTGTATGATTCTTCTTGTTCTAGAATGATGATAATTCTTAAGTTATTCCTCTTCCTATTGTCCAATATGAATCTTAGGATTTTTCAGATTTTTAAAATATTTTTGGTGCTTGCTCTTCTATCTTAGTAGTGTTGAGAGATTTATCTTCTAGCTCACGAGTTCTGGCTTTTTATCCTCAATTCTACTTTGCCCTTTCAGTATATTGTCCATTTCTGATATTCTATTGTTAATCATTTGGACCTCTCTTTTAAGGTTTTGAATTTTGTCCAGTGCTGTATCTATCTTATTTGATTGTTCCTTTAACACTTTCCTGACTTTTTCCTCATTTTTCTCAACTCCATTTTATAGTGTTGTGATTCATTTTATAATCATTTTTCTGAATTCCTTCTTAGGCATTTCCAAAGCCTGCTCATCTTCCAGTAGGGAGTGTAGTTTTACTTCCAGCTCATTTGCCTCAGTCACTTTAACTCATTTCTGGGCATGTGTTGATATGGTCATCTGTTTCTGTTTTCTGGGTATATTCAGGAGTTATATGTGGCCTTAATATTTAGATGGGTGTTTATTTTGGTATTTTTTATGCTTTCTGATTGCTTCCAGGTAGAGGTTATCAGGAGATAGGCTTCCCTTTTCACTTTGCTTCCTGAGAAATTTCAAGATACCATTGTTGGTCTTTGTGACGCAACTCAGGATTTAATTTTAAGCCTATTTCTTTTTTAGTCTGCTTGTCCCATTTCACAATCCCCGTTTAGACCTTTTCCCCAGCAATAAACATTTCAAGGCCGACTGTGGCCATTTTGCAATGTCATTTGGTTTTTAAGTGAAGCCTGTCACTTTAAATTTGGGGGAGATCTGAGCTCATGCAAACTACAACCCTCCGGTGGTGGGGTTGGGGTGTTCACTCACTCCGGCACCCCCTCCATTCACCATAATGGAGATGTGCAGACAGCAAGTGACCAAAGAACAGATTAAAAAAATAAAAGAAAAAAAAAAGTGTTCACACCTTTATTTCCACAGTTCTGTGAGGTGTCTGAGGCTGCTCTGATCCTTCCCCCATTCAGTCTTGCCCAAATGACAGCTCTGGGAGTAGCTGACCATCTTGCATTAGAAAGCAATAGATTTCTTGTTTCTGCTACAAATTCCCCTAGCTGTAAGCCTTCCAACCTTCTAAATATTCCTTTAAATATGGTTCAGAATTCTGGCACCATCCTCTGAGCCTGCTTGATCCAGTATTCTCTGTTGTTGCTGATGGAACTCCTCATTCTACTTCCACCTTCTCTGCCATCTTGTTTGTTCCCTCTAGGAACTTTATGAATTCACATTTAATTTCTTGTACAACCCTATTGCTTTTCAGCAGGTGTTATTCATTTTCCATGTATTTTACTTCATTTCCTTGTTCTTCCTATTGATTATTAATTTTTTAGCATTGTGGTCTGAGAAGATGCTTTGTAGTATTTTTCAATTTGTTAATTTATGAAGGTTTGTTTTATGGCCTAACACATGACCGTTTCTGGAAAATATTCCATGAACACTGGAAAAGAATATGTATTGTGCTGTTGTTGGGTTGAATGCTATGTACACGTCTTGGAGGTCTAGTTGCCTGATTGTGTTGTTTTGTTCCTATGTGCCTTGTCAAGTTTCTTTCTGGTTGTTCTATCTTTTTTCAAAAACGGTGTGTTAAAATTGACCACTATTATTAAAGATTTGTCTATTTCGGTCTTCAAATATATTAGAGTTTGCTTTATTTAATTTGGATCTTTTTCATTGGAAGCATAGATATTTATTATGGTTATGTCATTTTGTTCAATTGTCCCTTTAATCATGAGATAATGCCCATCTTTATCTATTAGGCTTGTTTTTGCCTTAAAGATTGCTTTATCAGATATTTGTATTGCCACTCCTGCTCATTTTTAATTGCAATTAGCTTGGTATATATTTTTTTCTATCCTTTTCTTTTAGTCTGTTTTTGCTTTTGTGTATAAGGTGTGACTCTTGCAGATAGCGTATTCAAGGATCTTGGTTTCTTATTCATTCTGCTACTCTGTGTCTCTTAACTGGTGCATTTAATTCATTTGCATTCAGTGAATTATTGATAGGTGTGGATTAATTGCTGTAATTTGGGGGTTTTTTGTGTGTGTTGCTGCTGGGTTTTTTTGTTCTACATGCCTTCCTGTGATGATTTCACATTTTTTTGTGTTCTTTCTTGTCAGTTTCTTCATAGTTTTGCTATTCTCATGTTCTTCATGGATTTTCATTTTCTTGCTGTCTTGTGAAGTATTAATTTTCTTTAAGGTTACCGTATATTCTATTAACTTTTCCCTCTATTTAAAACTGTCTATTTTATCTTGTAATCTATTTGACCTTCTCAGCACCTGGATCTCTTCCTATTTGTTTACCTTCTTTAACATTGTAATTGTTTTGATTATAGACTGACCTTCCTGATCTTCTGAATTGGTTCTTATAGTTTTGTTCTGCTCTTGACTCTGCCTTTTGTCGATTGTGTTCCAGGTGGTGCTGGCATGTATGTCAATCTCTGGTTGTTGTCTCTTCTTGTAGGCTCTCAATCCACACAACTCCCTTTTGGATGTTTTGCAATGCAGGGTTGGCTTTGGCAAAATCTCTTAACTGCTGTTAATCCTGGAATGTTTTGGGTACACCATTGTATTTGATTGACAGCTTTGTTGGGTAGTGGCTACTTTGTTGACAGTTTTGTTTTTCCCAGTGTTTTATATATGTCTCCCCATTGCCTTCTTGATTGCATAGCTTCTGCTGAGAGATTCAAGCTTAATCTGATTTGCTTGCCTTTGTATATAACACTTCTCTTTTCCTAAGCTGCTTTCAAGTTTCTCTCCTTATATTTGATTTTGGAGAACTTGATTTTTATATATCTTGGTGATTTTCTTTTGGGGTCTATCCTTCCTGGGTTTCCTTCAGCTTCTTTACTGCTTATCTTTTCACTTTTCAGGATGTTAGGGAAATTTTCTTCCAGCATCTTTTCAATATCTCCTCTGTGCACTTGTGTGATTTTTTTCCTGTTCCTGAATGCCAATAATTCTTAAGTTATTCCTCCTTATGTTGTCCAACATGAATTTTAGACCTTCTTCAGACTCTTTTTATCCTTGTTTCTACTTGCTTTTCTTTCTTAGCAGTATTGAAAGATTTGTCTTCCAGCTCGCTAGTTGTGGCTTCCATCTCTTCAATTCTACTTCTTTACTTTTTCAATGTATTGTCCATTTCTGATGTTCTATTATTAATAATTTGGACCTCTTTTTTTAGGTTTTCAATTGTGTCCAATGCTGTATACATCTTATTTGGTGCTCTTGTAGCACTTTCCTGACTTCTTCCTTATTTTTCTCAACTCCTCTGTAAAGTATTTTGATTAATTTCATTATCACTTTTCTTAATTCCTTCTCAGGCATTTCCAAAGCCTGCCCTCCTTCCAATATGATGTCTGGGTCTACCTACAGCATATTTGTCTCAGTCACTTTATTTTGTTGCTGGACATATGCAGAGATGGTCATCTGTTTCTTGGGCATTTTCATTAGTTAGCTGTGCCCTAATAATTAGATTAATATATGTCTATGTTTTATTATGCTTTCTGATTACCTTCTTATAGATGTGATCAAGAAACAGGCTTCCCTTTTCACTCTTTTTATTACTCAACTCAGAGTAACTGTCATATGTGTTGGCTGCCTACCTGGTATATGGCAGCTGGTATTGGTTCTTGCCTGGATGGTGAGATTTTATAGGTTGTGATTGTAGCTTGACCAATTCACTACAAGTGCTGTCTTGTCTTGGGAAATGTATGGAGAAAAAGAGCCCCCTAAATGTATAGAGTGTACCAAAAAGCAAAACAGCAACAGCAAAGAAGACAGATTGGATACTGTAGTCTATAATCTCAGAAAAAAGAGAAGAGAAAAAAAATTTCTGTAGCCAAATATGAGTATGACCCTCTTTCAGCATCTTGCCTTCAAAGCAAATTGAGAAATTTTAAGATGCCACTGTTATCTGTTAAGACATAACTCAGGATTTAATTTTCACCCTGTTTCTTTTTTAAGTCAGTGTCTCTCCTGTTCCACAAACCCCATTCAGGCACAGTGGTAGCATAGTGGTTACAAATTGGGTTGCTAGCCTTAAGGTCAGCAGTTCGAAACTACCAGTTGCTCTGTGGGAGAAAGATGAAGCATTCTGCTCCTATAAAGATTTACAGCCTCAGAAACCCTGTATAGGGTCACTATGGGTCAGAACCAACTTGAAGGCACTTAACTACAACAACAAACAGTTTAAGGCTGGTTGCTTCCATTTTGCACTGCCTTTGATTTTGAGTGACAACTCTTCCTGTAAATTTTGAGCAGCTCTATGTGCATGCATAGTAGAACACTCCAGGGTAGGGGAAGGTGTCCACACACTCAGATACTACCTCTAGTCACCAAAATAGAGGCATGCAGACAGTGAGGTACCAATGAACAGAGACAAAAAAAAAAATAGAATGTCCACACCTTTATCTCCGAGAGTCAGCCATCAGCAGTAGCTCTGATTCTTCTCCCACTCTGTCTCACCCAAGATGGCCACTCCAAAGCCACTGAAGTTGGCTAATAAGAAAGCACTAGATTTTTTGGTTATGCTACAAATTCCACAGGCTGTAAGCCTTCAAATTTTCAAAATATTCCTTTATATGTAATTCAAAGTTATGGGACCATCGTTTGAACCTGCTTTGTCTGGTATTCTGTGTTATTACTGATAGAGGTCCTCACCACACTTCTCCCCAGTCTGCTATCAAGCCTAAATTTTCTTTTTAAATGATAAAATTTTATTATAAAAATGAGCACTAGAAATAATTTCATTTGAATAAACCACAGGCAATAGTCATATATTTTAGGAAAAGAATATATACAGCTTGTAAGTATTGTCTGTTATAGGGAATATGAATCACATTTTAAAAGGTTAGACTTGCAAATTAATCTTTCTGCTCAAGGACAACATAGATGTTTTTAAAAGAATAATCTTCCCAATATCACATCTATAAGTTTATGTAGCTAAAGATACTGCTTTCTCAGCAAAATTTCTTTGTTACAATCAGTGCAATGAAAGATTTTCTACAACAGCCTCTTAGTGCCCTCTATTGATGTTTTCAATTGTTCCAAGTATTTCTGGAAAAGAAACCAGCATGTTTTAAAAAAGAAAAAAATTCACTAAAAGAATGATCTTCAGAAAAAATGGGAATAAAATTTTACTATGTCTACAATGCACATTTTCACCCTATATAAAACATATGTTTGCAAAGATATTACTATAATACCAGATTTCATCACCTATAGATTTTCTGGCTTGATGTACTTTCAAAAAAAAAAAAAAAAATCAAGCATGGAGTGAAAGAAAATATTTGATAAATGCAAGCTCAATATGAAATTGCATCGTTTCAAAGAGCAGGCTGTCTGTTCAGGTAGAGATTTACAGTTTCAGAAAATTTAAGGAGCAGTTTGTTCTGCCCTCTGAGGTCAGTATGCATTAGAAACAATTTGATGACATGTATTTAGTTTGGTTTTTGCTTCTTTCTTATGAAGCCTTGGGGAAAAAGTTATTGTCTATACTTTGCTCTGATACCACATTGATAATTAATCATTAACCTTTTTTCCTCCAGGTTTACATGCTTCTAAGATTCAAATTGGAAATTTTCATTTCACCTATATAGTAATATCGCTTTGATTCTAAATACATGTGTGCTCTCTTTAATCCAGAAGTCATTATTTAAAATACAGTTTACTCAGTTGTCTAGTGATAGTCTTCACAGGTAAAACTATAGTTTAGTTTTGGTTAATCTTGATTAAAATATAACGAAACAATACAAATTATGCAGTTACTTACTTGCATTCTCCCACTCTGCTTTTATTTTTCCTTTTCTTTTTCTAGGTTTGAAGCTTTTAAACCTTTAGTGATAGTTTTTTTTTTTTTTTTTTTAAATGCATTTTAGCGTTATTAAAGATTTTGTCATTGTTTAACGTGTGAACAAACTCTCCCATAAGATAGTTAAGCAAATATAAATGGTAAGCAGGAGTGTGAAATGAACAGAGGCATTTCTAATGTCTACTGAGTCATCTCTTTATTAAGGTCCTTCATTTTTATACTTGAAGTAACTACATGGTAGTGTTTGTGTGTGATTCTTACTCATGATGATCTTGCACTGAGTCTCTAAGACTATAAATGTTTATGGGAATAGAACGTTTCATTTTTTTTTCCTGTGGAACTAGTGGATTCAAACTGCTAACCTAGTGGTTAATCATTCAACTTGCAACCCACTATGTGCTTACAGTAGAAATACTCATTTAAAAAATTTTAAAGCAGACATCTGAAGCTAGAACCAAACACAAACTATCTGAAGTTTTTAAATGTTATTTGGATGCATTTTGGACATATTGTCAGGAGAAAACAGTCGCTGGAGAAGGATGTCATGCTGGGTAAGATGGAGGGTCAGAGAAAAAGAGGAAGACCCCCAACGAGATGGATCAGCCAGGTGGCATCATTGATGGCGTCAAGTGTGGCAGCGGTAGTGAGGTTGGCCCAGGATCGGACATTGTTTCATTCTGCTGTGCATGGGGTTAGCTATGAGTCAGTTTCGACTTGATGGCACCTGACAACAACAACAACAACAACATTTTGATGCATGATGTTATAAAGCACCATCTCTCCACATTTGAAAGTTAATAGTTTTAAAAGAAATGTGAATCATTGAGTTATCTTTCAATCCAGCTTCTTTTAGGTACAAAACAGACCAGATGTTTTTTCAAACACCAAAAAAATATTATTAAGCTGTATCCAAATTGAAATTTTATTTGTTGTTATTTATTTCCATATATTCTTATTAATCTCAGGCTACTTCTGTGGTGCTGTTGGATAAGCACTGGACTATGAACTACAAGGTTGGCAATTCACACTCAACAGTTGCTTCTTGAAAACTCGATGGCACTTAACAACAAGCAACAATAATTATCATTAGTGTGTGTCACTGTAGGATAAGCACTAGGCCATTAGATTGGTTTGACCACAAGTTAGGCAGTTCAGACTCACCGGCCACTCCTCGAAAGCCCTATATGAGGTTCTGAATCTACTACACGGCACTTAATAAAAGTTACAACAACATCATTATTAATAATCATATTTAATGTGACTATAATATTTATGACTATAACTCTAGATATGTTCCAACCAATGTAAACTGTTCATTAATTCAAATACATATTCTATATACAACTTTTTTTGTATTTCATTGTGTCACCGAGAGAACTAATCCTGAAATTTCAGAAAAGATATAAATATAATTTTTAAAAGGTCTTCCCTTCCCTTACTCTCATAAATCATTCTATATTGTAAAAGCTCTCATTTTTAAAAATCATGTAAAAGCTTGAATAGCATCTGGACTAGTAACTTCTAGTAAAGGGATATGCAGTCCTTTTTCAGTAAGGTTGTATAATATGACAAAAAGCAATTTTTTTCTGTCCTAGAGGGTCTGATTTCTTCATTTTAGTGTTATTTATAGACAAATTATTATTCAAATTATTTGAATCTTTTTTATGAAAACATGCCAAGCCTCCACTATGGATGAATTTTAACCTTAATTCCAAAGAAACAAATGTATAAATCTCTTGGAACAGATTAATTCATTCTTAGAATGCTGAAGGGTTTAGACATTTTGTCATAGTAGATACAGGAAAAAATCATTATTATATATACACATATGTGCAGTACATATATGCATGCATGTATATGTACGTGTATTGTTATGATGTACCCTTGAATACGTTTTGACGCATAGCAACTATAAATAGGATTTCTGAGGCTGTTAATCTTTGCAGGAGCAGAAAATCTTATCTTTCTTTTGAGGAGCAGCTGGTGAGATTGAACCTCTGACACTGTGTCTTAAAGTTCAGTGCTTATCCTACAGAGCCACCACTCTCCCAATACATGTATATATGAACACACAACAGTAAACATGTAGACAAATACAGAGGAAGAAAAAGTTGTTTAGATCTTACTCATTTACATCTTTTCAGTTTGAATTTCTCATTATCACAATCATTAAGGGAGAAAAGAAGATGAAAAAATACATGGAAATTAAACTCCTTTTGATTGTATTAAATGTAACATTGTATAGGATTTACCAGGAGCAGTTGGTGGGCTTAAACCGCTAACCTTACAGTTAGCAGTTTAGTGCTTACCCTACAGTGCCACATCAGGATTTCTAAATGTTACATAGCTATTTAAAATCTTCTGAATTGTATTTACACTAATTGAAATATACCACAGGAACACGAATAGATGAAAAGTCTATGAACTTCAAAAGCTAAACCTCTATATTCTTACATTCTTAGAATGGCATATAGAGTTGAAATTTCAAGTGAATTGAGGAAGAAAAATAGGAGACTTTAAAAATAAAATAAGTCCCTTATTTTCAGCAACTGAAGAAGAATTAATGCTTAGGCATAATGTATGGAGTCATAAAATTTCAAATATATATTGATGAATATTTATATACTTCTTTAAAAAGAACTTTTTGAAGCATGATCCCATATATAAACATTAAAAATAAATTATATATTTTACCAATTGAAGTTATAAAATTGTTTTGTGGTCGTTGATCTTTACTTATAAGTATTTTAATGTTTTTAAATTTTTTTCTTGTGAATTGAGTGATAATTTACATGGGAGAACATCAGTTTTACACCATCTTTTCATTGCAATAATTACAATCTCCTCCATGCATCATCATCCAACAGTATTTGCTTCTATTCCCACTGTTTTTTTGTTTTTTTTTTGACGGGGGCAGGGCAAGTGTACACAAAAACACTCAGAAATATATAATAATTTAAACAACCAAAGAGCACATTCTGCAAGCCTGCCTTCTGGCAGTCAGCACTCAGTCTTTGTCTTTCCATGAGTCTTGAGTCCTCAGTTGCTCCCTCTCCACATGTCTGTCTCCATCTCTGGTGTCACTACTTCTCTCAATAGGGTCCAACTTCCCACTCCTGCTCTTCTCCCTTGATGATGGTAGGGTCCTCTGTTTCTGTGATATAAGATTAACTACTCCACCATTTTTTGTTACAAAATTTCTACCTTTACAGTTATGACAGTCGCAAATAGTCATGAAAATGATTACTCACTATTGAATCATAAGTATCTTATGCCCTTCTCTTTTCACCAGAGAAGTTATATATTTATGTACAGCAGGAAAACGACAACAGAAAAATGACAAGATATAACTATTTGTGAAAAATAAATATGATACAAGAGTTACAAATACATTTGATATAGAAAGAGCAATCATATATACAAAAAGAAATGAACACCAAAATCCCATTTTTGTATAATATAAATTTGTATGTGTGGATAAATATTGCTTGTGTATATACAGATGAACAATACATACACACATAAAACTTAAGAGGATACATAATTATCTATGTTTGCTTTTAGGTGATATTTAAATATGTTTTTTAATTTTGCTGATGTTCTTCAAATTTTCAACATTTATATTGTACTATTATGAAAAAACATTTTTTTCTTTTTAAAATGTTTAATAGTCATAATCTATGTACACTCTGTTGCTGTTGTTGTTGTTAGGTACCATTGAGTTGGAACTGACTAATAGCGACCCCATATAAAGCAGAATGAAACAATGTCCGATCCTGGGCAACCTCACAACCGCTGCCACACTTGAGTCCATCAATGCTGCCACCTGGCCAATCCATCTCGTTGGGGATCTTTCTCTTTTTTTCTGACCCTCCATCTTACCAAGCATGATATCCTTCTGCAACGACTGTTCCCTTCTGACAATATGTCCAAAGTACAAGAGACGAAGTTTAGCCATCTTGGCCTCTAAGGAGCACTCTGGCTGCACTTCTTCCAAAACAGATCTATTGGTTCTTTTGTCAGCCCATGGCACTTTTAGTATTCTCCTCCAATACCATAATTCAAAAGCATCAATTTTTCTATTATTTTCCTTATTCACTGTCCAGTTTTGGCATCCAAAAGAGGTTATTGAATATACCATGGCTTGGGTCAGGTGCACCTTAGTCCTTAAGGTGACATCCTTGCTCTTCAACACTTTAAAAAGTTCCTGTGCAGCAGATTTGCCTAATGCAATATGTCATCTGATCTCTTGATGGCTGCTTCTGTGAGTGTTGATAGCTGATGCAAGAATGAATTTCTTGACAACTTCAATCTTTTCTCCATTGATAAAAATGTTGTTTATTAGTCCAGTGGTGAGGATTTTTGTTTTCTTGACATTAAGATGTAATCCATACCAAATGCTGTGCTCTTTGATCCTCATCAGTAAATGTTTTAAGTCCTCTTCACTTTCAGCAAGCAGGGTTGTATCATCTGCATATCACAGGTTGTTCATGAGTTTTTCTCCAATCCTGATGCCACGTTTTTCTTCACAGAACCCAGCTTCTCAGATTATTTGCTCAGCATACAGGTTGAATAAGTATGGTGAAAGAAAACAACCTTGTCGCACACCTTTCTTAGTTTTAAAACATTCAGTGTTCCCATGCTCTGTTCAAACAACTGCTTCTTGGTCCAGGTACAGATCTCTAATAAGTACAATTATTTGTTCTGGAATACTCATACTTCGCAATATTGTCCATAGCTTGTCATGATCCACACAATCAAAAGCGTTTGCATAGTCAATAAAGCATAGGTAAACCTCTTTCTGATATCCTCTGTTTTCAGCCAAGATTCATGACATATCATAAAAGATATCTCTCATTCCACAGCGTCTTCTGAATCCAGCTTGAACCTCTGGAAGTTCTCTGTCAATGTATGATTGTAGCCGTTTCTGTATTACCTTTAGTAAAACTTTGCTCTCTTGAGATATCAAAGAGATTGTCTGATGATTTCCACATTCCTTTGAGTCACCTCTCTTTGGAATGGACACAAATATGGATCTCTTCCAATCAGTCGGTCAGATAGTTGTCTTCCAAATTTCTTGCCAGGGATGAGTTAGTGCCTCCTGTGCCACCTCACTTTCTTGAAAGATTTCAATTTCTATCAATTTCTGGTGCCTTGTTCTTTGCCAGTTCCTTCAGCGCACTTTGGATTTCCTCCCTGAGTATCATTGGCTCTTAGTCATATGGTTGAACATTTACTTTTGGTACAATGACTCTGTGTATTCCTTCCATCTTCTCTTGATGCATTCTGCATCATTCAATAATTTGCCCAGAGAGTCTTTCAATAATGAAAGTCAAGGCTTGAATTTTTTCTTCAGTTTCTCAAACTTGAGAAATGCTGAGCGTGTGCTTCCTTTTTGGTTTTCTGATTCCAAATCTTTGCATATTTTATTATAGTATTTAGTTGTATCTTCTCAAGCTGATCTTTGAAATTTTCTTTTCAGCTCTTGGACCTCCTCATTTCTTCCATTTGCTTTAGCATCTTTACACTGGAGAGCAAGTTTCAGAGTCTTTTCTGACATCCGTTTTGGCATTTTCCTTCCTTCTTGTCTTCTTAATGACTTTTTGCTCTCTTCACGTATGATGTTTTTGATGTCATCCCATAACTCTTCTGGTCTTCAGTCTTTAGTGTTTAATGTATCAATCTGTTCTTCAAATGATCTCTAAATTCAGATGGGATACATTCAAGGTCAGATTTTGGCTATGGTGGACTTGTTTTCATTTTCTTCAGTTTCAGTTTGAATTTGCATATGAGTAATTGATGGTCTGTTCCACAGTCTGCCCCTCGCCTTGTTTGCACTGATGATATGGAGTTTTTCCATTTTCTCTTTCCACAGACATAGTCAATTTGATTTCTATGGGTTCCATCTGGTGAGGTTCATGTGTTTTGTTGTTTCTTATACTGTCTAAAGAAGGTATTTGAAATGAAAAAAATCATTGGTTTTGGAGAATTCTCTCATACATCTCCAGCATCATTTCAATCACCAAGGCCATATTTTCCAACTACTGATCCTTCCTCTTGTCTTCCAACCTTTGCATTCCAATCACCAGGAATGATCAATACATCTTGATTGCATATTTGATCAATTTCAGATGGAAGCAGTTGGTAAAATTCTTCTGTTTCATCCTCACTGGCTTTAGTGGTTGATGCATAAATTTGAATAATAGTGGTATTAACTGAGCTTCCCTGTAGGTGCATGGATATTATCCTATCACTTACAGCGTTGTAGCTCATGACTGATCTGGATAGGTTCTTTTTGATGATGAATGCAACACCATTCCTTTTCAATTTGTCATTCCCAGCATAGTAAACCATGTGGTTGTCAGATTCAAAATGGCCAGTACCAGTCCATTTCAACTCACTAATGCCTAAGATATCTATGTTTATTCATTCCATTTCATTTTTGACAACTTCCAATTTCCCAGATTCATACTTCATACATTCCATGTTCTGATTTTCAATGGATGTTTACAGCTGTTTCTCTTCATTTTGTGTTGTTTGCCATAAGCAAAAGAAGGCTTTTCTCCCACGAGCTTAACTCCATTCATGTCATCATGGTTAACTCTAATTTGAGGAGGCATCTCTTCCACAGTCGCATTTTGAGTGCCTTCCAACCTGAGGGGCTCATTTTTCAGCCCTGTATCTGACAGTGTATAGATGTACATTATAGTAGTCCCTAAATATACCATATTTTTGTAGTAATCCATTTTATGTATGCTGGCAATAAAACACATTTTATATAGAAAATGATACCTTATATTCTTATTTCATACTTATAAGGTTAACGCTAATAAGAAGTATATTCATATATACATAGAAGAAGTTGAACAGTGCCAATAACTTTTGAATGCATTACTTTTTGTTAAAAATTTTACAGAAAGTGTATGTGGTACAATGGAACATTAAGAACAATAGAAAAAAACGAAACAAAAAGAGTTTATGTTAGTCTCCTCCCCCCACTGATATTATAGTATTTGTATTTTACTGGTATTACACTGAAATTTCTGTAACATGTTACAGCTATTTTGAAGGGCAAAAGATCCCTAAACAATATATAATTATTAGTATTAATTTTTTTCAATTGAATGCACACTAGCACAGAATATGTTTTCTCTAACATGTGGGATTGTGTTTATTATCTTTATAAGTAGAAGTTCTTTTTAAAATCCTTATTGTTAGTAGTTTTTAAAATGAAGTTTATAAACCAATACCTCATTTTAGTGTTCTATGAGCTATTTTGACTGAATATTCTCATCACAAAAATAAAATACTATACCTATAATATATGTAGTCCTTGTGTGGCACTGCAGGATAATGTGCTGGACCCAAAAGTCAACAATTCAAACCCACTAGCCACTCCTCGGAAATCCTATACAGGATCGCTTGAGTCATAGCTGACTCAATGGCATTTAACAACAACAGTTTATATTCTATCACTTTACCATATCAGGTATCTAGAATGTTTAATTTCTTTCAAACATTTTCAGTACTCAATAAGGTTAACTGTGTGGATATAAACAGTTATACAATATTTGCCTGTCAGTTTGCCGTACTGGGGTGGCTTGAGTGTTACTGTGATGGATCTTGGCTGAAAGCAGAAAATACCAGAAAAATGTTTACCTGTGATTTATTGCCTATGCAAAGGATTTTGATCATGTGGATCATGACAAGCTTTGGGAAACATTGAAAAGTATGAGTATTCCAAAACACTTAATTGTGTTCATGAAGAATCTGTACATATATCTAGAGGCAGTTCTTCAAACAGAACAGATACACAAGATGGTTTAAAATTAGAATGGATGTGCACCAGGGTTGTATTCTTTCACCATACATGTTCAATCTATATGCTGAGCCAATAATCTGATAAATTGGATTATATGATGAAAGATATGGAATCAGGATTGGAGGAAGACTCATTAACAACCTGCAAAATGCAGATGATACAACTTTGCTTGCTGAAAGTGGGAGAGGACTTAAAACACTTACTGATGAAGATCAAAGACCACAACTTTCCATTTGGGTTGTATTTCAATGTAAAGAAAGCAAAAATCTTCACCATTGGACCAATGAATAATATCCTTACTAATGGAGAAAAGATTGAAGTTGTCAAATATTTCACTTTGCTAGGATCAATCATCCACAGTCATGGAAGTAATAGTCGAGAAATCAAATGATGTATCACATTGATAAAATTTGATGCAGAACACCTCTTTAAAGTGGAAAAGCAAAGATGTTAATTTGAAGATGAAGGTGTGCCTGACCAAATCATAGTATTTTCAATAAGCTCATATGCATGTGAAAATTGGATTGTAAATAAGGAAGACCATAGAAGAATTAGGAGCTCTGGTAGCATAGTGGTTATGAATCGGGCTGTGAACCTCACGGTTAGCAGTTTGAAACTACCATCTGTTTCATGGGAGAAAGATGAGGTTTTCTGCTCCCGTAAAGATTTACAGCCTTGGAAACCCTGTACAGGGTCCTTATGCATCGTAACCGACTCCACGGCACATAACAACAACAACATAGAAGAATTGGCGCATTTGAGTTATGGTGTTGGAGGAGAATATTGAAAGTGCCATGGACTGCTAAAAGAACCAACAAATCTATCTTGGAAGAAGTACAGAGTGCTTCTTGAAGGTCAGGATGCCCAGAATTCATCTTTCATACTTCGAAAATATTGTCAGGAGGGGTCAGTCACTGGAAAATGATGTCATATTTTGTGTATTGGAGGGTCGGAGAAAAAGAAGAAGATCCCAGTGAAAGGGATTGTTACAGTGGTAGCAGCGATGGGGTCAGGCCTAGCAAGGTTTGTGAGGTTGGCCCTGGACAGGGCAGTGCTTCGTTCTGTTGTGCATAAGGTTGCAATGAGTTGGTACTGACGTGATGGCACCTAACAACAACATATCCATGGTGAACAGGTTTCTGCTGAATTTCTGGCCTAAAAAAAAGTAGGAAGAAGAGACAAACTACTTTTGAATGTTTATCCGCTGAAAACCTTATGAATAGCAGTGGAACAGTGTCTACTTCTAGCCTTGTTCTGAGTAATGAGATGGCCCTTTCCCATCATTTCTTTCATCAGATATAGTCAATTTGATTTCAGCGTATTGCTTTTGGTGAGGTCCATGTGCATAGTTATCTTTTATGTTGCTAAGGAAAGGTATTTACTATGAAGAAGTCATTGGTCTTGCAAAATTCTATCATGCTGTCTCTAGCATCATCTCTCTCTTCAAAACCATATTTTCCCACTACTGTTTCCAACCTTTGCTTTCCAATCACCAGTAATTATCAATACATCTTGATTGCATGCTTTATCAAATTCAGACCAAAGAAGTTGGTCGATGGATATGGAAGACTGTAGAAGAATTCATGAATTTGATTTATTGTGTAGGAAAAAAATATTAGAAGTATGATGGACTGCTGAAGTACAGCCAGAATGCTCCTTAGAATTCAGGATAGCAAGAATTTGTCTCTCGTATTAAGGCATATTATCTGGAGTGACCAATCTCTGGCAAAGGACATCATGTTTGGTAAAGTGAAAAAGAGGATGACACCCAATGAGATGACCTGGTACAGTGGCAACAGCAATGGGCTCATGTCTAACAACATATTATATCCTGGCTTGTTAGGCAGATGGCAGGTTCTAGGGACTGGAGGCAGAAAGTAAGTCACCCTGTTTAGCTGATTTTATTGAAATTTTCCCAGTAATTTTTGACATAAGAACAGGGAGAGGTCTTCTTAACTCAGTGATTCTAAAGAAGGAATGGGAATGAGGGAGAATTGTGAGTTTGATTGGAGGGTGCCAGTTGCAGTGGGAGGAGCGAAATTTCTTAAAATTGAAAATCAAACTTAACCCTTGCATCTGAAATGGAATGTCTAATTGTTAGGTTGCTACAATGGGCTTTCTTTCCTTTTCCATCTTAGTTTTTTATTACGAGTTGAATGAAAGTTTACAGAGCAAATTGATTTTACAATCAGTAATTCGTATACTTATTGATCAAGATGAGCATAATTCCCACAGTGTTATGGAATTCTTCGCACTTCTTTTTGTAACAACACTCTTCATACCTGTTTACCATTTCCATCCATCTTTCTTTCCTAGGTGTCTCGTCATTTTAGCTTTATCACTGGCAGATGTTGCCTGTCTGGTCTTGTATGATTGATTGTTTTAGGGAGTGTGTACCTCCCTGATGTTTATTTCACACTATGTTGTTGTTGTTGTTAAGTGTCATGTCATCAAATCAGTTCTGATCCATAATGACCCTGTTTAGGCTTTTTGAAAAGCAGCTAGTAAGTTTGAACCATAAACTTTGGATTCAAACCGACCTTGCAGTTCAGCACATTATCCCGCAGCACCACACTACAGTCCTATTTATTGTTTGGTTGAAATTTAAGTCATGGCAGTGAGTTAAGTTCCAGGTCTGAATTGTCCAAGGACCATAGTCTCAGGGATTCCACCAGTCTCTTTATGATTAACGTGTCTGGTCTTTTTTATTACTTTGTTTTGTTTCATAGTTTTCTCATAGTCTATCAAGGACTCTATATTGTGATCACATTAGAGCAGTTGGTAGTGGGAACCAGGAACTATCTAGTTCTGGTCTCAGGGTCAAGAGACTGACCTTTCAGCTAATTGTTTCTATGCGTCTTTGATTTTCTTCACTTTTCTTTGTTACAGAGGTGCAGAAATCAGTAATTGGACCTTTTATGGCCACTCATGAGCTTTTAAAACCCCACTTGCTGCTCACCAAAGTAGCATGTAGAACATTGTCTTTGTGGAATATGTTATGACAATTCTTCTTGAAGTCCCTGTGATTATGGTCTTGAATATTTGGGTACTTATTATTTCAAGGTGTTTTGTTATAGCTCAGAGGTTTACATATTTTTACTACTGTTCCTCTATTATAAACATGAATATGTTTATAACATATAAAAATATGTTTGTAGAAATTTTGTCTGCATATGTATCTTCATAAGTATATTTTCTTTCTGCTACTCATGTCTATTAGACTTGCCTGACTGCCAATGGGTTTGATTTATGCCTTTTGAGGCCTTTTAGTTGGGAGCATAGATATTCATTATGTCATGTTCTCTTGGTCAATTGACCTTTTAATCATAAGATAATGTCCTTCTTTGTCTCTTTTGCTGGTTTTTGCCTTAAAGTATTTTTTATCAGAGATTACTATTGCCACTCGTGCTCAATTTTGATTATGGTTAGCTTGATATATTTTTTCATCTTTTATTTTGAATCTATTTTTGTCTTTGTGTGTAAAGGTGTATTTCTTATAGACAGCATATTAAAGAATCATGTTTTCTTATTCATTCTGTTACACTGTCTTTTGACTGGTACATTTATTTCATTGACATTTAGTGTAATTATCAATAGGTATGGATTAATTGTTGTCATTGTGCTATTTGTTTTTTGTGGTGCTGTTGGTTTCTTTGTGCTTTGCTGAGTTCATTTTTGTGGGTGTGTATTTTTTCTTGTCAATTTCTTCATAGTTTAAATGTTTCCAAATCTTTTTGAATTTTCCTTGCCTTGATTTAATGTGAAGATGCATTAAGTGAAGCGGGGCTTGATGGCAGATCAGGGAGAAGTGCATTGAGGATTTTTGTCAACAATAACACAGAATATCGGAAAAAGCAGGTTCAGGGAATGGCTCCAGAACTCTGAATCACATACAAAAGGATATTTAGAAATTTGGAAGGCTTACAGCCAGTGAAATTTGTAGTGAAAGTAAGAAATCTAGTGCTTTCCAATTTTCTGGCCTCAGTGGCTCCTGGAGGAGCCATCTTAGGAGAGATGGAGTGGGTGGGGGAAGGATCAGAGCCACCGTGGACTGACGTCTGATGAATCCTCAGAGATAAAGGTGTGGACATTCTTTTTTATTAATATATTTTCATTGGTCTCTCGTTGCCTGTGCATATAAGTTCTGGTGATGAGAAGGGGTGCCTGAGCAAGTGGACATCCCCACCCCTGGAGGTTTCTATTATGTATGAGCACAGGTCTGTTCAAAATTTTAAAGAAGCGCTTCCACTTAAAACCAAACGGCAGCACAAAGTGGCCTTAGCTGGCCCTAAAATGTTTATCGCTAGGAAAAAGGCTTGAACAGGGGCTGAGGAGTGGGAGAGACAAAGACTGAAAAGGAAACAGGTCTAATATTAAATCCTGAGTTATGATGTCATAACGACCAATAGTGGTATCTTTAATTTTCTCAGGTGACCTTGAAAGCAAGAAGTCAAGAGATGGACAATAAAGTCATACTCATATTTTGCTATAGAATTTTTTTTCTCTCTTCTCTATTTACTGTGAATATAGACTACAATATCCAATCTGTCTTTTTTCTGTTGCTGTTCTGTTTTTTGGTCTACTCTTTACAGTTAGGGGGCTCTTTCTTTCCCTATTACCCAAGATGAGACAGCAATTGTGGTTATATAATCAAGCTACAATCATAACCTATAAAATCACACCATCCAGACAAGAACCAATACCATCTGCCATACACCAAGTAGGCAGCCAACACATGTGACAGTTACTCTGAGTTGAGTAATAAGAAAAGTGAAAAAAGAAGTCCATCTCCTGATCACATCTATCAGGAAGCAATTGGAAAGCATAATAACATATCAAAACATACACTCATCTAAGTATTAAGATCAGAGCTAACAAGTGAATATGCCCAAGAAACAAATAACTTCTGTCTAGACAGAAGATAAAGTGACTGAGATGGATGAGCTGAAGGTAGTTTTAGACTCCATATTGGAAGGATCACAGGCTTTGGTAATGCCGGAGAAAGAATTCAGAAAAAAAAAAAAAAAAAGATAATGAATTATATCAAAACACTTTATAGATTAGTTGAGAAAAGTAAGGAAGAAGTCAGGAAAGTGCTATAGGAACAATCAAATAAGATAGATACAGTATTGGAAACCATTCAAAACCTAAAAAAAAGAGGTCCAAATGATTAATGATAGAGTATCAGAAATGGACAATACACTGAAAAAGCAAAGGAGTAAAATTAAAGAGATGGAAGCCAGAATTAGTGAGCTGAAAGACAAATTTCTCAATACTACAAAAATAGAAGAGCAAGCAGAAAAAAATATTATAAAAAATCTGAAGAAGTTCTAAGATTCATGTTGGTCAACATGAAGGGAAATAACATATGATTCTTCCTGTTCCAAAATGCCGATAATTTTAAAAAGTCCACAGAGGAGAAAGTTGAAGAGCTGTTGGAAGAAAATCTCAAAAAACTCAATGAACTCCAGGAAGGATAGATGCAAAAAAAAAAAAAATATATATCACCAAGACAAATTATAATCAAGCTCTCTAAAATCAAAGATAAGGAGAGAATCCTGAAAGTAGCTAGGGAAAAGAGAAGTGTTACATACAAAGGCAAACCAATTAAACTAAGCTCAGATCTCTCAGCAGAAACCATGCAGGCAAGAGGGAAATGGGGAGACATATATAAAACCTTGAAAAAAAAACCCAAAAACACTTCCAACCAAGAAACCTCTACCCAGGAAAACAGTCAATCAAATACGATGCTGTAATCAAAGATACCAGGATAAACAGAAGATAAGGGATTTTACCTATCCAACTCTGCACTGAAAAACATCCTAAAGGGAGTTCTGTGGACTGAGAACCAACAAGAACAGACAGAAATCAGAGATTGACATATGTGACAGCACCACCCGGAACTCATTCAACAAATGGAAGAGTCAAGAACAGAACAAAACTACAAGAAAAAATTCAGACAATCTGGAAGGTCAAATCTATGATCAAAACAATTACAATGTGAAATAAGGTAAACACATAGGAACAGAAATCCAGGTGGTGAGTAGGTCAGATAAATTACAGGATAAAATAGACTGTGTTCAATGGAGGGAAAAATTAATGGACTATATTGTAATCTTGAAGAAAATTAATACTTCACAACATGCCAAGAAAATGAAAATCCAAGAAGAACATGGAAATATTAAAACTATGAAGAAACTGACAAGAAATAACACAAAAAACATGAATTCAGTGTATGCAGAACAAAGAAACCAGAAATACCATACACAAAAAACAAACAAACATAATGTCAGCAATTAACCCATACCTATTGATTATTGCACTGACTGTAAATTGATTAATTACACCAGTTAACAGACCGACAGTGACAAAATGGATAAGGAGACATGATTCTTCAATATGTTGCCTGCAAGAAACACACCTTATATACAAAGACAAACACAGACTAAAAGTCAAAGGATGGAAAAAAACATGAGCTAATTTCAATAAAAAATGAGAAGGAATGGGAATATTAATCTGTGATAAAATAAACTTTAAGGCAAAGACAAGCATAATAGATAAAGATGGACATTATCTCATGATTAAATGAACAATTGCACAAGATGACATAGCCATAATAAATATCTATGTTCCCAATGAAAAAGCTCCAAAATATATAAAGCAAATTCTAATAAATTTGAAGAAAGAAATAGACAAATATACAATAATAGTGAGCAAATTTAACATAACACTTTTGAAAATGGCTAGAACAACCAGAAAGAAACTCAACAAAGACACAGAGGAACCAAACAACACAATCAGCCCACTGGACCTCCGATATGTGTACGGAGCATTCAACCCAACAACAGTACAATAAACAACCAGAAAGAAACTCAACAAAGACACAGAGGAACCAAACAACACAATCAGCCCACTGGACCTCCAATATGTGTACGGAGCATTCAACCCTACAACAGTACAATAAACATTCTTTTGCAGTGTGCATTGAATGCTCTCCATAATAGACCATGGGTTAGGCGACAAAACAAGCCTCCATATATTTAAAAACATCCAAATACTACAAAGCATCTTCTCAGACCAAAATGCTATCAAATTAGAAATCAACAATAGGAAGACCAAGGAAATAAAGTCAAATACATGGAAACTGAGTAATACCCTGCTGAAAAGTGAATGGGTATTAGAAGAAATAAAACACAAATTCACAAAGTTTCTAGAAACAAATGGGAACAAAAATACAACATACCATAATTTTTGGAACACTGCAAAAGCAGTGCTGATACGACACATTATTGCAATAAATGCACACATCCAAATAGAAGAAAGAAGCAAAATCAACACATTAACAAAACTTCTCCAAAAACTAGAAACAGACCAGCAAAGTAATCCTACAGTCAACAGAAGAGAGGAAATAATAATGATTAGAGCAGAAATAAACAAGATAGAAAACAGAAAAACTATAGAAAGAATCAACAGGACAAGAAGCTGGTATTTTGAAATAATTAATAAAATCGACAGATCATTGACAAACGTAGTCAAAGAAAAGAGGGAGAAGACACAAATAACACGCAAAAGAAACCACAAGGGTCATGTCACAACAGAACCACTAGAAATAAAAAGTATAATAAGAGAATATTAAGAAGTGTTGTACTACAATAAATTTGAAAATCTAGAGGTGATAGATATATTTTTAGAAAAGCACAACCTTCTTAGCTTGCACAGAGTGAAGTAGAAAACTTGAACAGACCTACAACAAAGGAAAACATTGACCAGGTCATCAAAAACTCCCAACCAAAAGAAGTACATGTCCAGATGAATTCACTAGGAAGTTTTACCCAACATTCAGGGAAGAGCTGTCACCAATTCTACTCAAATTATAGAAGAGGATGGAAAACTCCCTAACACAGTCTATGAAGCAAGCATAAATCTCATACGAAAACCAGGGAAGAACAATAAGAAAGGAAATTACAGACCAATATCTCTCATAAACATAAATGGGATTCATACCAGGGATGCAAGGATAGCTCAACCTTAGAAAAACAATCAATGTCATCTACCATATAAGTAAGAAAAATGAAAAGAACAATATGATCATATTAATGGATGCAGAAAGGCATTTAATAAAATCCAACATCCATTCATGATAAAAGCACTCAACAAAGTAGGAATTAAAGGGAAATTCCTCAACACAATTAAGAGCTTATATACAAAACCAACAGCTAACATACTCTCAATGGAGAGAAACTGAAAGCCTTCCTCCTTGAGAACTGGTATCAGAAAACAATGCCCTTAACACCACTCCTATTCAGTATTGTTTTGGAAGACTTGGCCAGAGCTATAAGGCAAGATAGGGAAATTAAAGGCATCCAAATTGGCAAACATGAAGTGAAACTCTCTCTATTTGCAGATGATATGATCTTATACATAGAAAACCATAAAGACTCAGCAAAAAAACAAACAAACAAAGAAAAAACCTACTGGAACTCATTAGATAATTTGGGAAAGTGAAGGGTACAATATCAACATACAAAAATCAGCTGGCTTCCTCTATACTAATAATGACAACACTGAAAAGGAAACTAGGAAACAATACCATTTACAACAGCCTCATAAAGGATGAAATATTTAGGAATAAATGTAACCAGAGAAGCAAATGACCTATACAAAGAAAACTATAAAACACTGCTATAAGAACCCAAAATGAAAGAATATACCATGCTCTTAGATAGGAAAACTTAGCATTGTTAAAATGTCAATACTACCCAAAGCAATCTACAGATATAATGCAATCCAAATCCAGATTCCAACGACTTTCTTTAGAGGGATAGAAAAAAACAATTACAAAATTTATATGGAAAGGAAAGAGCCCCAGAATAAGCAAAGCACTTCTGAAGAAGAAGAATAAGGCTGGAAACCTCTCCTTCCTTGATTTCCAAATTTACTACATGGCTACATGATCAAAACATCCTGGTGCTGGTACAGTGAAAGATGTATAGATCAATGCAACAGAATTGAGAATCCAGAAATTAACCCATCTCAATACAGTCAACTGATCAAAAGGCCAAAGTATGTTGAGTGCAGAAGACATAGTCTCTTTAACAGACGGTGATGGCAGAGCTGGAAATCGATGTGCAAAAGATTGAAATAAGACCTTTACCTCACACCATATACAAAAAACAACTCAATATGGATTAAAGACCTAAATGTTAATCCCAGAATTATACAGGTCAACAATGAAACACTAGGAACAACTTTAACACCTACAATCGAGGGCACACAGATTACCAAGCATTACAAAAATTACACAAACAAAATAAGTCAAAACAGATGATTGGGACATTCTAAAACTTAGAAACTCATGTGCATCAAAGGATTTCACCAAACAGGTAAAAAGGGATCCCATAAAATGGAAAAAAATCTCTTGCAATGACGTATAGGAGAAGGGGCTAATTTCTAAAATCTGTAGGAAATTACAACACCTCTACAAGAAGAAGACAACTAACCCAAATGAAAAATGAGCACAGACACTTCACCAAGGAAGACATTTGGGCAGCCAAAAACATGAAGAAATGTGCATAATCATTAGCCATTGTTGTTGTTGTTGTTAAGTGCCATTGAGTCTATTCCGACTCATAGCGACCCTATTGAGGGTTTTCCAAGGAGCTGCTGGTGAGCTTGAACTGCCGACCTTGCAGTTCAAATGGCTTTGCAGTCTGGCACTTTAATGCACACCACTACACCAGGACTCCATTAGAGAGATGCAAATCAAAACAACAATGAGATATCATCTAACACCAGCAATAACAGCAAAGATAAAAAATTCATAGGAAAATAAATGCTGGCAAGGATTTGGAGAAACTACATTGTTGGTGGGAATACAAAATGGTCCATCCACTGTGAAAAACAGTATGGCACTGCCTCAGAAAGTTGGATATAGAAATACCACATGATCCAGCAATTCCTCTAATTGCTATATATCTACAAGAAATATAAGCCATAACACAAGCGGATATATACACACCAACGTTCATAGCAACACTAGTAACAATAGCAAAAAGAAGGAGACAGGCTAGGTGCGCATCAATGGAAGAATGGATAAACAAACTTTGGTACATACAAAAAGTGGAATATTATGCTACCTTGAAGAATAACAAGGAAGCTATAAGCCATAGCATAGCATGGATGAACCTTGAGGACATTGTTGTTGTTGTT
>NW_006408816.1:2614521-2621724 GCF_000296735.1 Chrysochloris asiatica
GATATATTCAAGGTCATATTTTGGCTCTCGTGGACTTCTTTTCATTTTCTTCAGCTTCAGTTTGAATTTGCATATGAGTAATTGATGGTCTGTTCCACAGTCTGCCCCTGGCCTTGTTTTCATTGACAATGTGGAGCTTTTCCATAGTCTTTTCCACAGATGTAGTCAATTTGATTTCTATGTATTCCATCTGGTGAGGTCCATGTGTTTAGTCATGTGTTATGCTGTCTAAAGAAGTTATTTGATATGAACAAATCATTGGTTTTGGAGAATACGATCATGCATTCTCCAGCATCATTTCTATCACCAAGGCCATGTTTTCCAACTACTGATACTTCCTCTTTGCTCCCAACCTTTGCATTCCAATCACTAGTAATGATCAATACATCTTGATTGCATATTTGATCATTTCAGATAGAAGAAGTTGGTAGAAGTCTTCTATTTCATCCTCACTAGCTTTAGTGGTTGGTGCATAAATTTGAATAATAGTGGTATTAACTGGGCTTCCCTGTAGGTGTATGGATATTATTCTATCACATACAGCATTGTACCTCATTACTGATCTGGATATGTTCTTTTTGACAATGAAGGCAACACCATTCCTTTTCAATTTGTCATTCCCGGCATAGTAAACCACGTGGTTGTCAGATTCAAAATGGCCAATACCAGTCCATTTCAGCTCACTAATGCCTAAGATATCTATGTTTATGCGTTCAGTTTCATTTTTGACAACTTTCCAATTTTCCCAGATTCATTCTTCGTACATTTCATGTTCCGATTTTCAGTAGATGTTTACAGCTGTTTCTCTTCATTTAAAGTTGTGTCTCATCAGCAAATGAAGGTTCTGTGGGCTTTTCTACCACAAGCTTAACTCCATTCACGTCCTCATGGTCAACTCTACTTTGAGGAGCATCTCTTCCCCAGTTGCATTTTGAATGCCTTCCAACCTGAGGGTCTAATTTTCTGGCACTGTATGTGACAGTGTTTCTCTGCTATTCGTAAGTTTTTCAGTGACTAAGGATTCGGAAGTAGTTCATCCCTTTTTCTTCCTAGTCTGTCTTTGTCTGGAAGCTCATCTGAAACATGTCCACGATGGGTGACCCTGGTGGTTACTTAAAATACAGGTAGCATAGTCCTCAGAAGCAACTCACA
Source organism: Chrysochloris asiatica (assembly GCF_000296735.1). Lineage (NCBI taxonomy): Eukaryota > Metazoa > Chordata > Mammalia > Afrosoricida > Chrysochloridae > Chrysochloris > Chrysochloris asiatica. The sequence goes on from NW_006408816.1 coordinate 2,615,674, forward strand.
AACCACCACAGTACGACAGACAGATGAGTGGTGGCCGTTTGGTTTTATGTCGAAACTGTCACTTTAAATTTCAAGGAGATCTGTGCACATGCGTAGTAGAACCCTGCACGGGTGGGGGTGGGGTATCCATTTGCTCAAATATCCCCTCTAGTTACCAGAATGGAGGTACACAGTCAATGAGAGACCAATGAACATTGGACAGATACCAAAAAAAGAATGTTCACACCTGTATCTCTTTGGTTCTGTCAGGCATTCGTGGCTGTTCTGATCCTTCCCCCACTTGTTCTCTCCCAAGATGGTGGCTGTGGGAATAGCTGAGTGTCTTGAATTAGAAAGCTATGGATTTCGTGATTCTCCTACAAATTCCCCTAGCTGTAAGCCTTCAAATCTTCTAAATATTCCTTTATATGTGGTTCAGAGTTCTAGCACCACACCCTGAGACTGCTTGGCCTGGTATTCTGTGTTGTTGGTGACAGAGTTCCTCACTATATGTCTACCTGACCCACCATCTTGATTGTATTGCATTCCACATTGATAGCAATACTAAAATATAGAATGAGTGTTATCTATCAGTGTACTAGTGTTCTATATCTATATAACATATTATAAGGACAATCATCTACAGGTCATATTTCTGTGGGACAGAAAATTGAAAGCAGCTAGACTGTATGGTTTCAACCCAGCATCTCACATGAGGTTACAGACATGTTTCAAGTAGAGCAGTAATAATCTCACATTTGACTAATTTAATGATTGAAAGATTCACTTCCATACATACTCATGTGATTCTTTTCAGGTTTCAGTTTCTCTGGAGCTATTCTACTGAAGGTCTCAGTCTTTGTCATTATGCCATGTGAATCCATCCCCAGAGGTTCTCACATCAAGACATTTTATTTCTGCCACTGGAAGTGGTGTTGTTGTTAAGTGCCGTCTAGTCTGTTCCCACTCTCAGTGACCCTATTAATAATTAAAACAGCGAAAAGAACTGTTGTCTTTATGTAACCCAATCTCAGAACTGACATTTCATTATTTTTACCAAACTTATTAAAAATTATTACTAACACAACTCCAATAAATAAAATAATACTATACAAGGACCTACCAAAAAGCAGCGCCTTAGAGACTGTTTAACAAAATCAGAGAAAACGGATATTCTAGAACTGGCAAACAGCTTAAGCTGGATTAGCATTAAATTTATTTTAGTACTAATATTTTTCTATTAAATTTGTGAATATAAGATTTGGAGCACCAAAAATGCTGTTGACTATTTATGTAGTATATATTTTCCAAGGTGTCCTTGTTTTAGAAGAGTTCATTGAACCCAGGAAAACTCAGTAATTTAAATATAGCAGTTACTTTTATTAACTCATTCACTGATTTCACAAATGCTTGCTGAGTGTCTAATATGCCAGGATCATGTGATGAAAATACAATTGAGAAGAAAGAAAGGGTCTTGATTCATGGAGCTTAACTTATACTAGGAAAACACCAAATAATCAAAATTTTAATTGAGTTTAGGCATTTCTGAATAAAGTCAACAAAGATGTTTACATGTTTTGCTTTTTCATTCCACAGATACAGAGAATAAACTGCTTATGACATATTGACAATGCAAAAATGAAACCACAGAATGAATTGGTTAGTGTATAAGGGCATGTTTATTGCATTTTATCAACACTCATATTTAAAAGATTGTTGTTGTCGTTGTTGTTGTTAAGTACTGTGGAGTCAGTTTCGACTCATAGTGACCCTGCACGGGGTTTCCGAAGCTGTAAATCTTTACGGGAGCAGAAAGCCTCATCTTTTTCCCGCGGAACCGCTGGTAGTTTCCAACTGCTGACCTTGCGATTTGCAGCCCTATTCGTAACCACTAAGCTACCAGAGTTCCTTGAATTTAAAAGATATTGTGTATATATTCAATGAATTGGCAAATCAACAATAAAATAAGCCATAATAGATAACATTTACCATGTATTTTGTTTGGTTTTGGATGATCTATGCATCCCAGTTCACAGATTAAAAGCAGAGCTTCATTAAGCATCTTTGAGGTTCACACAAATCATCATAGAAATAGAAATTCACAGTAAAAACAAGAGGAGAGACTGCAGACATGTTTAAATTATTTGTCAAGACAGTGTTGCCATTTTGCATGCAATTGATAAGGCCCATAGTGAGATATATATATATATCTAGCAACTTACTGCTATATGTGTGTGAGAGGGTAAAAACCCTCAGACACATAGATGTTTGAGTTACTGATAGTTACTCAGCAGTCATCCCATATATTTCCTTGATTTATAATATAAATGTTTAGACTTCAGAGTATACTATTTCTTATCACCATTGCTAGTATTGGTACTTCTTTTTTCTGAGCCAATTTTCTGGATGGATTCCTAGTGGAATAGATGAAAATAGCCTGCTTGAACTTTTTCTGTGATGTGTCTGACAGAAAACAACTTTTGTCTTTCAAAAGAAAGTAAACAATCGCTGAGGGATTGGACCTATTTCCAGGCTCATTACTATGCATATTATAGATTGAAAGAATGACCTAGGAGGTCTTTCAATTGCTCATACTTTTAATATAAGTTGCCTTCATTTTTTAAAAAAGTTTAATGACTTGGGATTTCATTTACACTAAATAATGGGAGCCTGGGCAAGACTGCAAATTGTATCTTGGGAGTTGCCATGCACTGCTGCACTTAATAGATAATTTATTCGGAGGCCTGGAAGACAGCTTCTTAAAAATAACTGACATTCAGGATGCCAATAAACATTGATGCTATGTATGTGCCAGTTGTGAAATCATTAGTAGGTGAAACACTTTGCCATGCAAACAGCTTCAAACTGACTGGGGGGAGGGGGCTATTTTTAGCTAAAGGAATAAAATGATCTCATGCATTTGTTCAACTTATACTTCTTTATCTCATCCCTGCCTCTTTTTACTGTACTTTCTTTTGTTTATTGGTTTAGGCTGGTGAATGTATCTTTTGAGAAGACAGAATGTTCTGTTCTTCCTTATTTCCTAAGATACAATTACTATTCTCATAATGAAAGATCATTAATATTAACCTATTTTCTAAGCAGGTTGTCAGAAAAAAGACTAGTTTAAATCTTGCTTAACACTAGATGATATTATGTCATCCCAGAATATTTTTAAAAGTTTGTATTATGAAATATATATGCAAACATATTATTTCACTTCTGCTACAACTAATCCTGTTGTAATGCTGTAGAATAAGAATTAGTCAGCTAACCACAAGGTTGGTGGTTTAAACCCATCAGCTATTCTTTGGGAACCCTATAGAGAATTGCCACTATGAGTCAGAACTGATTTGAAGGCAATAAACAATAATAACAAAACAGCTAATCATGAATCAGGAGAGTTAATTTGTTCTATATACAAAGGGTCGCTATGAGTCAGTTCCGACTCCACGGCACATAACCACCACCACCACCATATACAAAGAGTCTTGGTGTGGTGAAGTAGGATATGCACTGGAAAAGATCATTAGTTCCATCCTACCACTTACTCCGTGGAAACCCTATCCAGGATCATTATGAGTCAGAACCAACTGGACAGCACTTAACAACAATAACAATAGTGTAGGATAAACACTGGACTGTTAACTTCAAAGTCACCAGTTCAAACCCACCAGCTGCTCCTCAAGAGACAGATGTGATGGCTGTCATAAAGATTTGCAGTCTCAGAAACCCTACTGAGCATCATTATGAGTCAAAATCAGCTCTACAGCAGTGGGTTTAGTTTTATTTTTGGTTGATTTTATATACCAGTGGTGCTGTGAGTGAATGCACAAAACTGAAAAGCTGTTTGAACTGCAAGTTTGGCAGTTCAAGCTCACTAGCTACTCCTCAGAAACCCTATACAGGGTCGCTATACGTCAGAAATGACTTGATGGCACTTAACAACAACAACAAGGAAATGGAAAAAAGACATAAGGACACAGAATATAAACCCAAATGTTGAATAGACATATTGGAGAATTCTCTAACGATTTAGTAGGGCAAAGAGAGAAACAATTTTTCAATAATCGATGACTTTTCTTACCCTGAAATGTTCAAATATATTCAGGATAAGAACTTGATATCAACATTTTACTCAGAATGCAGGATTTAATAGAAAAATTATTAAGCCAGATGATGGGTGATAATTTCCAACATTTGGTTTATATACTATTTCCACATAAAATAATTCCTTGTAGCTAATTCTAGCTCTATATTTGTTGTTGTTGTTATTGTTAAGTGCCATAGTGTAGGTTATACTTCATAGCAACCTTACCTGGGGTTTCCAAAGAGCAACTGGTAGATTTGAACCAGTAACTTTGTGGTTCAAATCAAACTTTAGGTCCAGTGCATTATCTTGTAGCACCACACTCCTCTATAATATGGAGAGAGGTAAAAAGAAATATCATAGCATGAAGAATGTATGAATAGAATTCCCCACTTAGTAACCACAGATATTTTGTTTCTTTAAAAAAAAAATTTTTTTTTAAATTTCATAACAAATCATAAGAAGGAAAAATGTACTGGACAAGCTAATATTAAGTTGTTGTTGTTAAATTCCATAGACTTGGTTCCAACTCATAGTGTTCCTGTAATAGGGTTTCAAAGGAGCTGCTGCTGGCCTTGAACCACCAACCTTATGCTTAACAGTCCAACGCTTATCCTATAATATATAAAATTCTTGCAAGAAGGATAAGCACCTAGTGAATATGTTCTTTCTTTTTCTGTAATTATCATTGCTATCCCTTCTATTTTTTGCATTTGTTTTCTAAGGAAATTAAATAAGCAAATAATTTTAAGATTCATGTTTGTGGAACCACAATGTAATTACATGCAACCAATTTCACAGATAATAGTACGGTAATTAGCATTTTATGATAATAAGTGCCTTCCAGAAACATTTTTTAATACTGTGAGGTATTAATATGTAATGCATTCATCCGAGAGTGTTACTAATTTACAATATGTGGAATTTCAGATATCTGAGCATTTTTGAGTTACAAATATTCCAACTTCATAGTTGTATATAGTTTTTGATTAAAAAAAGGAAAAGAACTAAGATATAAACACCTTCTCACATGAAGACTGGTAGGAAACCCTGTTTTCTCCCTCAGACTCCTGCCATTTTGTATTTTCAACACTAGACCACCTAGTCACCAAAGCCTTTGCTATTTAAGAGTAAGTGTAGGTGGAAAAATAGCTTGATATTGCTCAGTTGTTTATACTACTTGTGTTTATAGTTTACTAATCAAAAATGATGGTGTCACCCTAACGTAACAGCAAGTGAGGTCAGAAAATATAATGCAACACAGTAAGCTAGAAATATGTCTGTCGGAAAAGTACACAGAAACTGAAAACTGCCTGAAAATTCATATTGAAAAATTCCTATGGAATCAATATGATCTGTTTGTAAATTGAAAGAACAATGAAATTATTATAAAAGTATAAATTTTAAAATATGACCCAATTATACAAAACTAAACTTATTGTCACCATTCTTTTTGATATTTAGTGTCCCAATAATTGTGTATCAAAATGCAATACATTTCTTAGGTATCCTTAGTTCAAGTTCAGTATTTGCAAAGCACAAACATGAACATATTAATTTCAATTATGGAGGCATATGCCACTATAAAATATAAATCTTTGAATATTTATTAGATAATGTTTCTAGATGCTTTTAAATTTAGAAATATTATTTATTTATGCTCATAAATGATATTAGTTAGAAAGATACAAAAATGAGCTTTGGGGAAAAATGCTAAAAATCAATAATATATATAAAAAACAACTTGCACCCTAATTTTACATGGAAAGAAAAGAGACCTCAGATATGGAAAGTGTTAATAGGAAGAACACTTCCTGATCTCAAAATCTACTGCACAGCCACAGTGGTCAAAATAGTCTGGTACTGGTACAACGATAATTACATAGATCAATGGAACTGAATTGAAAACCAAGAAGAGTTTGGTTTTCACATAGAGTCAGATGATCTTTAACCAAGGGTCAAAACATATTAATTGAGAAAAG
>NW_006408816.1:2621824-2631128 GCF_000296735.1 Chrysochloris asiatica
ATGCAAAAATAAACTCAAAGTGGCTATAAGACCTAAATGTAAAACTTAGAACTATAAAGGCCATCAAAGAAAATAGAGGGACATTTTTTAGGATTTCTGATACATGGCATAAATGCACTGTCAAGCATAACTATAAACATGCAAACAGTAGAAGACAAACTAGGTGACTGGGACTTTCTAAAAATTAGACTCTAGTGTACAATAAAAGATTTTGTCAAAGGAATAAAAAGAGAGCCCACAGACTGGGGGAAAAAAATTACATGACTTATCAGCAAGGGACTAATCTCTAAAATTTATAGAAAACTATCACACCATTGTAAGACAAAGACAAATAACCCAAATAAGTAATGGGCAGAGGATCTGAATAGATGCATATGTCTGGTGACCAACAAACATAAGAAGAAATATTGGTCACCATTAGCCATAAGAGAGATGCAAATCAAAACAACAATGAAACATCATCTCGCCTCAGCATTTATAACAAAGTTAAAAAAATAATAAATAAACAAAACAAAAAACTACAAACACTGGTAAAGGTGTGGAGAAACTGGGCCCATTATACATTGCATGTGATACTGTAAAATAGTGAACCCACTATGAAAAACAGCATGGTGTTTCCTCAAAAACATGGAAATAGATATACTCTATGATCCTCCAATCACTCTTTTTGGTATATATAAACCTTGTGGCTTGAAGTCCAGTGCTGATCCCACAGTGCCATGCCAGAGGGTCTATACACAGCCACAAATATATAAATGTTTAAAAGAGGGTATACACATGGGTATTTAGCTTTTCTGCAAACAAACTATGAAAGTGGTAGTTCATACAGGGTGAAACATGATGAAAACTTCCTGGATCTTATGACACATCTTAAGGCAATGAGTTGCTGGGCCTGGGGGCTCAGGACCATAGATTCAGGGGCCACTATGGTCAATTGGCAATACATAGTCCACAACGATAATGTTCTACATCCTACTTTGGAGAAGAGCACCTGTAATCTTAGAAGGTCATGAACAGTCATCTAAGGTACAACTGCTGTGTTATGTGAATAATTAAGAAGAATGCTGAATATTGGAGATGCTTGGAATCAAGTATTACAACAGACTAATGGAACATATGAACATCAATCACCATTACTCAGAGACCAGAAAAACTAGATGGTGCCTGGCTACTACTACCAACTACTCTGAAAGGGATCCATTAGATGTCCAACATAGAGTGGGAGAAAATGTGGACCAAAACTCAAAATTATTAAAAGCAAAACAAAACAAAACAAAAAGACTAGCTTGTCAGAAAGAAACTGTAGGAACATGACACAATAGACCTTCACCACACTTCAGGTCTTGAATAGAACTCACCCCTGTGGCCCTATTTTGAGTCAGCCAGTAGATAGCTATGTAGTGGACACAACAAAAGTGAATTAAGCTCAACATGATGTTTATTATATTCCTGAACATAGGCAGAATGATACCTCTCCCAAAGATGTCTATATCACAGTCACATATACCTATTAATACAAGTTGTTATGAGGTACTGTTGAGTAAGTGCTGACCCATAACAACACTATGTACAACAAAACAAAACACAACCAAGTCCTGCTCCATCCTCAGCATTGTTGCTCCGTTTGATCCCATTGCTGCGGCCACTGAGCCAATCTATCTAGCTTGGTTTTTCCTCTTTTTTTTTTTTTTTTGCTACTTTAGCTCTACTTTACCAGGCACGATGTCCTCCTACAGGACTGGTCCCTCCTGATAATATGTATTGTTGTTGTTGTTAAGTACCATGAAGTCTGTTCCAACTCATAGTTACCCTGCACAGGGTTTCTGAGGCTGTAAATCTTTACGGGAGCAGAACGCCTCATCTTTCTCCCGCGAAACTGCTGGTAGTTTCGAACTGCCGACCTTGAGGTTAGCAGCCTGATTTGTAACCACTACGCTACCAGAGCTCCTTGATAATATGTATGAAGTATGAGAAATGATGTTTGGCCATCTTTGTTTCTAAGAAACATTCTGATTAATACATGCATGTTATCTTAAAATGAAAAAGGAGATTTTAAAATGTAATTAAATTATGAATCTTACACTGAGAGACTCTACTGGTTTATCAGGATTATGTCTGTCTAACCAGAGGCACTTTATAAGGGAAAGAGGGAAGGAGGAAACTCAAAGTTAGAAAAACATAGGTAATAATGGAGGCAGAAGTAGGGGTGACTTTGGGCCAGGAATCTAGGAATGCAGTTGCCCTCTTGAGTGTAAGAAATGAAAGAACATGTACTGTTGCTATTGGTAGGTACTGTTCAGTTTGTTCCAACTCATAGTGGCTCTATATATTTCAAAACGAAACACAAACACTGCCAAGTCATGCCATCCTTACAATTGTTGTTATGTTTGAGCCTATTGTTGCTGCTACTGTGTCAATCCATCTAGTTGGAAGTCTTCCTCTTTTTTGCTGACCCTCCACTTTTCCAAACATGATGTCCCTTTCCAAGGACTGTTGCATCCATAGAACAAATCCAAAGAATGACTGAAAAAGCCTTGTCATCCATGTTCCTAAAGAGCATTCTGGTTGAACTTCTTCCAAGATAGATTTGTTTATTCTAGCAGTCCACAATATTTTCAATATTCTTCTGCTAAGTATTCTTCCTAACATCTCTAGGAGAAATCAGCTGTTTGGTTCCATTTATACATTGAACTCCAAGAATATAAGAATAAATGTGTTGTTTTGGGCCACCATTTATGTGACATTTTATTACAGCTGTGAGAGAAAACTAATGTAATGCTTAAAAGTTTATACTGTCTCATAATTTATTCCAAGTTTCTCACCTCTTCTCTCTACATACTCTCTGATAGTGATATCAACTATCACAAATATTAATGCTAAGTTTATGAAATATAACTTTTTTTACAGCTCTGAATGTTTTTGAGTTTAACTTCATGTGTCCAATTGACTGGTGGACAACTCACCATTGATGTCTAATGTTGTTGTTTTTAGGTGCTGTGGAATCTGTTCTAACTCATGTTGACCTATAACAACAGACCAAACACTGTCTGGTTCTGTGCCATCCTTCAATGATTCGTATATTTGATTTCATTGTTGCAGTCACAGTGTCAAGCCATTTTGTTAAGGGTATTTTCCTGGCCCTCTACAAGCATGATGTCCTTGTCCAGGAATTTGAACCTCCTGATAACTAATGTCTAATGTTGTTAACTGTTATAAAGTTGATTCTGACTCATAGCGTCCTGGTATAAGGTTTCTGAGGAGTAGCTGGTGGTTTGAACTGCAGACCTGTGGCTAACAATCCTATAGCAGCACATGAGGACTCCAACAGGAATCCTGTTATCTAATAAGCACTTTAAATTTGCCATGGGCAAAATTCTCTCCTTCTCTAAGTTTCTTTGTCTCAGAAAAATATACAATGATCTTCTGTTGTGAAAATCATGTATTTAGGGGTTTTCTGTGATTCTAGACTTTCCCATAAGCCAATTATCTAACTACATTTGCAGTTCTGTATTGTCTGACAAATATATATGGAGTATGTTCTTCTTTTTAATTTCCAAGGGGCAAACCACAACTGTTAATTTCCTGAATTTGCATAGCATCCTCCAAATGGGTCTTCTTACTCCTTTCTTTACTTTTCATTGAGATCCATTTCTTTCACAATGTCTTGAATGATTGCAAAAACAGATTTTATCATATCCATGCTTAAAATTATATGGTTTCTCATCATTCTAGAATAAAAACCATCCACTTACTCTGAAACATATGCTGTTGTTGTTAAGTGTCATCGAATATATACACCTACTATATTTGTGGAGTGCTGGTGTGGTACTATGGGTTAATGAGCTGTACTGCATAGTTGGCTTGAACAGTAATTCAAACTCACCAGCCACTCCTTGGAAACCCTTTACATGTTACTATGGGCCGGAGGCAACTTGACAAGAGTTAACAAGAATAACAACTTCATTTGAACCTTTTAAATAGCACTCTAAATAAGCTGTCCTTCCTCATGCTCCTAGAACATACTGAATTTGTTTTGGCTTACAATCCTTTTGCTGCTTTTATTCTACTGAATTGTTCCTCCATTTATGAAGATGTAATTTCTTCTTTTTAGTATTTTGTTTATATGTTTCAATATCCCTCTGTATATACTTGATTATTTGTGCAACTTTAGGGGCTTGTTCTACTTGAGAGATGTAATCATAAAGTTGACTATGGTAGGAATGGTTCATCCTTTGTGAATAAGGGAGAAGAACTTTAAACATTTAGTTTCTCTATGATAGTCTCTATTGTTTCACCACTTACTAATGCTGATCACTATTTGATATTTTCTTTGTATTTTGATTAAATAGATGGTCTTATCCTTATGCTGTCATAATGATATAAGCTCCAGGAAGCAAATACATTGTCTTCTTTCATTATTGTATTCTGTTTTCTAAGATAGTGCCTATAGCACCTTTTATTTATTAAATGTATTCATGTAAAGTGCTGTCAAGTCAGACCTGATTCATCGTAACCCTAAGTAGAATTTCTGGAGAGCAGCTGGTGAGTTTGTGCTGCCAACCTCACAATTCAAGGGTAACTTGCAGTGCAGTTTTTCATCCAGTGCCACACACAATCATATAATTGATTTTTAAGACCTCATGAACCAAGATGCATCAGAATGTTACAGCTGAAAGGGAATGATGAAGTTATTTTATCTGCAAGTACCTGATAAAATGTCTTGAGAAGAAAGGGTTCTACTGTTTGTTTCAGTGAATAGTTGTGGAGACAAGCTTTACAAAACTTGTGGATAATTGCTAGACAGAAAAGTGTTGTGTGAATGATTTTATTTATTCTTTTGGATATCTATCATAATCTGAAAGTATGGGAGAAAAACAGCAATAATTTGATGTATGATAGGACATAAAAGTGGGTCTAAGTTGAACAAATACATAATGACTACGTCAGTTTGCTGTACTGTGGTGGTGTGCATGTTGATGTGATTCTGGATGCTATTCCACTGGAATTTTAAATACTAGCAAGGTAACCTATGATGGACTGGTTTCAGATGAGCTTTCAGACAAAGACAGATTAAGAAGAAGGAGAGACAGACTACTTGTGATTATTAGTTACTGAAAACCTTATGAATAACAATGGAACATTGTCAAACAGAAAATGAATATTAATCATGGCAACATGATGAATAATATTAGAATATGGTCAGATATAGGGCCTGAGGATGAGGCCCACAGATAGAAAGGCACTCAAAATATGACTGGGAAAGAGCTGCCTTCTCAAAGTAGAGTGGACCGTGATAACACGAATGGAGTAAAGCTTTGGTGGCCTTCATTTGTTGATGGGGCAAAACTCACCATGAAGAGAAGCAGCTGTAAACATCCATTAGTAATTGAAACATGGAATGTACAAAGCATGAATCAAGGAAAATTGCAATTTGTAAAAAATGACATGGAATGCATAAACATCCATATCCTAGGCACTAGTGAAATAAAATAGACTGGTTTTGTCCATTTTGAATCAGACAGCCAATGATATACTATGCAATAAATGAAAAATGGAAGAGGAATGATGCCACATTCATTATCAAAAAGAACATTTCAAGATCTATCATGATGTACAATGTTGTCTGTGATAGTATAATATCCATATGCATACAAGGAATACCAGTTAATATAAGTATTATTCAAATGTATACACCAAATACTAAAGCCAGTCATGATGAAATTGAAGAAATCTACCAACTTTCCATATAAATTGATCAATCATACAATCAAGATGGGTTGATCATTACTGGTGATTGAAATGCAAGGGTTGGGAACAAAGAAGCATCAGTAGTTGGAAAATATGGTCTTGGTGCTAGAAATTATTCTAGAGCTGTCTTATAGAATTTTTCAAGACAAATGAGTTTGTTGCAAATACCTTTATAAAAAAAAAAAAAATTAAAGAAGACTATACACATGTACATCACCAAATGGAATGTACAGAAATCAAATTGAAGACATCTGTGGAAAGAGATGGTGGGAAAGCCTCATACCATCAGCCAAAACAAGGCCAGGGCCAGACTGTGGAACAGACAAATTGCTCATATGCAAGTTCAGGCTTAAGCCGAAGCAAAATATGAAAAGTCCACCAGAACTTTGAACATCTCCCACTTGAATTTAGAGATCATGTCAAGAACAGATTTGATGCATTTAGACACTAATGACCAAAGACCAGAAGAGGTGAGGAATGACATCAAAAACATCATACAGGATGAAAGAAAAAGGTCATTCAGAAGACAAAAAATAGAAGAAAAATAGCAAATGGATGTCAGAAGAGACACTGAAACTTGTTTTTGAATGTAGAGATGCTAAAGCAAATGGAAGAAATGAGGAGGCAAAAGAGCTGGGTAGAAAATTACAAATGGCAAATAGATAAGACAAAGTCAAATAGCATAATGAAATGTGCAAAGCACTAGAGTTAAAAAATCAAAAGGAAGAACATGCGCAACATTTCTCAACATAAGAGAACTAAAGAGAAAATTCAAGTCAACTTGCAATATTGAAGGATTCTATCAACTAAATATTGAATGATGCACAAAGCAATCAAAAAAGATGGAAGGAATATACAGTCACTGTACCAAAAAAAAAAAAAAAAAAAAAGTCAATGTTCAACCATTTTAAGAGGTAGCATATAATTAAGAGCCAATGATACTGAAAGAAGTCTAAGGTGCATTGAAGGCATTGGCAAAGAACAAGGCTCCAAGATTTGATGGAATACAAATTGAAATATTTCAACAAAATGATGCACCACAGAAGACACTCACTCATCTATGCCAAGAAATTTGGAAGACAGCTACCTGGCTGCCTAATTGGAAAAGATCCACACTTGTGCCTATGCTAAAGAGAAGCAATCCAATGGAATGCAGAAAGAATTGGACAATAACATTAATCCTGCATGCAAGGAATATTTTTGCTCAAGATAATTTGGAAAGAGCTGTAATGTTACATTGACAGAGAATTGCCAGAGGCTCAAACTGGATTTAGACGATGACAAGGAATGATGGATATCATTGCTGATGTCAGATGGATCTTGGCTGAAAGCAGAGAATACCAGAAATATGTTTATCTGTGCTTTTTTTTTTTAGTATGCAAAGGATTTTTATTATATGGATCATGATAAGCTGTAGAAAATATTGCAGGGAATGAATATTCTGGAATATTTCATTATGTTCATGAGCAACCTGAATAGAGACCAAGAAGTAGCTGCTCAAAGAAAACAAGGTAACATTAAATGGTTTACAAATAGGAAAGATATGTACCAGAGTTATATTCTTTCACCCTACCTATTCATTTTTTATTCTGAGCAAGTAATTTGAGAGGCTGGGTTTTATGAAGAAGAATATGTTATTAGAATTGGAGGAAAACTCATAAACAACCTGTAATATGCAGGTGATACAAACTTGCTTGCTGGAAGGGAAGTAGACTTAAAACACTTATTGGTTAAGATCAAAGACCACAGACTTTGGTATGAGATTCACTTCAATATAAAGGAAACTCAAATCCTCAAAACTGGACCAATAAATAACATCAAGATAAATGGTAAATAGAAGTTGTTAAAGATTTCATTGCTCTCTACAGCCACTAATACTCATGGAAAAAACAGCCAAGAATTCAAACAACATATTACCTTAGGCAAATATTCTTTACAAGACCTCTTAAAAGTGTTTAAGAGCAAAGAGGATGATTTGAGGACTATGGTGGCCCTAAACCAAGCCATGGTATTTTCAAAAACATCATATGCATGTAAATATCACACAATAAATAAAGACATAAGAATAATTAATGCATTTGAGTTATGTTGCTGAAGTAGAATATTAAAAGTACCAAAGACTGTCAAATGGACAGTCTGTGTTGTCAGAAGTACATCCAGAATGCTTCTTAGAAGCCAGAATGGCCAGAGTTTGTCTCTGGTACTTCGGACACCACTCATCTGTAAGTTTGCACACTGTGGTGGCTTGCTTGTTGCTGTGATTCTGAATGCTATCCTGGAGATATTTTAAACAGCAGCAAGGTCACCCATGGTGGGCAGGTTTCAGCTGAGCTTCAAGATGAAAACAGAAGACAAAACGACAAACTTCTTCAGAATATTTACTCACCGAAAACCTTATAAATAGCAGTGGAATACCGTCAGCATAAGAATATTAATACTGAAACACTAAAAGCACCAGAATATTGTCAGATATGGTGTCAGAAGATGAGACCCTCAAGTTGGAAGGCAGTCAAAATACCACCTGGAAAGAGCTGCCTCCTCAAAGTATAGTTGACTCTGATGACATGATAGGAGTAAAGTCTTTAGGACCTTCATTTGCTGATGGGGCATAACTCAAAATGAAGAGAAATAGGTGAAAATATCCATTAAAATCTGAACACTGAATGTACAAAGCATACATCTAGAAAAAATGGAAATTGTCAAATTGAAATGGAATACATAAATATTGATATTCTAGGCATTAGTGAAATGAAATGGACAGGTATTGGCCATTTTGAATCTGACAATCACATTGTTTACTATGCAGAGAATGACAGATTCATCACCAGAAAGAAAATATGAAGATCTTTCTTGAAGTGCAATGCTGTCTGAGATAGATTAATATCCATACACCCACCAGTAAAACCAGTTAATACCACTATTCCTCAAATTTATAAATCAACTACTAAAGCCAGTGATGGTGAAATTGAAGGATTCTATCAACTTCTTCAGTCTGAAATTGATCAAACATGCTATCAAGATGTACTCATAATTACTGGTGACTGGAATACAAAGTTTGGAAACCAAGAAGAAGAATCTGTCTTTGGAAAATATGGTCTTGGTGATAGCAATGATACTGGAGACCACATGATAAATTTTTACAAGACCAATGACTTGTCATTGCAAATACCTTTTTTAAAAAACCTTAAAGACAACTATACACACGAACTTCAACAAACGGAATACACAGAAATCAAATTGACTAGATCTGTGGAAAGAGGCAGTGAAAAAGCTCTACATCATTAGCAAAAACAAGGCCAAAGGTAGACAGTGGAACAGACCATCAATTGCTCATATGCAAGTTCAGACTGAAGCTGAAGAAAGTTAAATCAATTTCCAAAAGATCCAAAACACACCCTTAAACATATCCCACCTGATTTCCTAAAGAGCCAAAATACACCCTTGAATATATCCCACCTGAATGTAGAGGTTGTCTCAAGAACAGATTACATGCATTAGACACTAAAGCCCAAAGACCAGAAAAGTTGTGGGATGACATCAAGTATATTGAAATATT
>NW_006408816.1:2631918-2642569 GCF_000296735.1 Chrysochloris asiatica
GGTTCCGACCCATAGCGACCCTGTATAGGGTTTCCGAGGGTGTAAATCTTTACGGGAGTAGAAAGCCTCATCTTTCTCCCACGGAGCAGTTGGTATATTGAGCACATAATCCAAGAAGCTGGATTATATGGAGAAAAATGTTACATCAGGTTTGAAGGATAACTCATTAACAAACTTTGATATGCAGATGATATAACCTTCATTGTTGAAAGTGAATAAGACTTAAAATACTTATTGATCAAAATCAAAGAACACAGCCTTCAGTTTAGATTGAATCTCAACATAAGAAAAACAAAAATCCTCACCATTGTACCAATGATAAGTGGAGAAAAGACTGAAGTTTTCAAAGACTTCATTTTGCTTGGAGCAACCATTAACACTCATGAAAGCAGCAGTCAAGAACTCAAACGACGTATTGCATTAGGCAAATGTGCTGCACAAGCACTCTTTGAAATGTGCAAGAGCAAAAATATCAGTTTAATATAAAGGTGCACCTCATGCAATCCATGATCTTTTCAATAACCTCTTATGCATTCCAAGGTTATACAGTAAATAAAGAAGACTGTAAGAGAATTGATGAATTTGAGCTATGGTATTGGAGAAGAATAGCAAAAGTACCATGGACTGCCAAAAGAACAAACCAAGCTGTGTTTGAAGAATTACAGCCAGAATACTCCCTAGAAGCCAGGATGGCCAGACTTTGTCTCTAATACTTTGGATATATTGTCAGAAAGGACAAGTCCCTGGAGAAGGATATCGTGCTTGGTAAAATGGAGGGTTGGAAAAGAAGAGGAAGACCCCAAATGAGTCGACTGGCACAGTGGCAACACTGATGGACTCAAGTGTAGGAACGATTGTGAAGCTGGTACAGAACCAGGCAATGTTTCATTTTGCTTAGTCTCTATGATTTGGTACCTACTCGATGACACCTAAAAATAGCAATAACAACTTTGGACATATTATCAGGAGAGACCAGTCCTTGGAGAAGGACATCATATTTGATAAAGTAGAAGGTCATTGAAAAAGAGAAAGATCATCAATGTGATTGATTGTCATGTTGGCAGTGGCAATGAGGTCAAAGATTGTGAGGTTGGCCAGGCCCAGGCAGAGTTTCTTTCTTTTGTGCATAAGAGCTCTGTGAGTCTGTACTGACTCAAGGGTTCCTACTAACAACAACCAATTGATCAACTTGACAAAGTTGTTATTTTGAGCATTGCATAGTTGGCAGAATCTGAAGAAATAATACCATCAGTGCATATCACAGGAGAGCATTTTAAAGTGTATAATGGTGCTCTACCTGTGGAATATGTTGTTAAGAATGACAGATACAGATGAAAATGTCTAGAAAGCTGCACAATATGTCTTGGGAAACACAAACTGACCAGTCCATATGCATGTATTGATATATCAAAGTATTATTATATTTGATTCTCTAATTTCTGCTATTCTTTTCATGATTTTGATAGAGAATTTGATAGTTCTCTCCTATTTAGCACCATCACTCTACTTAATTTGCAAGTTACTGTGTATTGTGCTAAAATACTTTTAAATGTCTAACAATATTTAAATCGAAAAAACCGCTACAAGATGATTTTATGCTTCTTTATGTAAATTACTTACATTATATTACACTCATGTTTAAGTGCTGCTTTTAAGAGACAACATCAATGAAGTTAAATATTTTGATCTTAAATTATCTTTTTCAGTTTTTTCAGAGTCTTATACTTAAAAAAAGTGAATAAAATTTATACTATTATGCCATTTTTATTTATTTATTTTCCACAATTTGTTGTTGTTGTTAAGTGCCAGTCCATTCACTTCCAACTCATAGCAACCCTCTATATGGTTTCCAAGGAGTGACTTGTGAGTTTGAACAGACAACTTTGAGGTTAGCAGTCCAGTGCTTATTCTACATCACCATACCAGTCTCCTGACACAAAACTATTTTTTTTTACATTGTTTTCCATCATAATTTTCTTTTTGTGGGTAGTAATTTGACAGCAAGGTCAGTTGGAACTGCATGGTTGACAGTCCCAAGTTACAATCCTCTCCTCAGAAACACTATGCAGGGTCACTATGAGTCAAAACTGAATCTATTGCACTAAACAACAACAATGCATTATTCTAGAATCCTGGTGTGACACTGTAGGATAAGCACTGGACTGCTAACCACAAGATCGGACATTTCAAACTCAATGGCACTTAACAACAACAATAATGCATTTACCCCCCTACCCATGTATTCATATTTTTTAAAAAGTGCTTATGTAGCAAACATTGAGATGTTTTACTTAGTACGTTTAGTAACATATTACCTATTCATTGGCTAGGTCACAGGTAATTGCTGTTGTTGTTAGGTTGTGTGGAGTCCTTCTGGCCTATAGAGACCCTATGCACAACAGAATGAAATACCACCCAATTCTGAGCCATCTAACAATTGCTGCTGTGTTTGAGCCCACTGCTGCTGCCACTGTGTCAATCCATTTTGCTTGGGGGGACTCCTTTTTCACTGACCTTCCACTTTACCAAGGATGTCTTTCTACAGGGACTGGTCCCTCCTGATAATATTTGAAGGATGATTTATGAAGTTTGGTCATTTTGGTTTCTAAGAAGCATTCTGGTTATTTTCTTCCAACAGAAGTTTAATTGTTCTTCTGACAGTCACAGATAGTAAGCATGTGAAACTCAAAAATTGATTTGAAAACAATGTGATAATGATTATAAATGCATTATATTTTCAGGGCTTTGTCTGATTCTTTGATGTTTTTTAATGCTTGAAAGCTTTATTAGTATTCAGAAATGAGATTCACTTGATTTTAGGTGTTAATTATGCATCCTGGAAAATGAGGGCATATTAGGTAATTTAAAGATAATAAAGTACGATATTTGGCTTCTGTTTATTAAAATGGGTATTAACACTCAGGAGCAAAAAAGCAGAAGTTTATTATCTTACTCTGCACCCTTGTAAAAATTCATAAGATGTGTTTTACTCTCTCTTTACTCTCTAAGACCATTATAATGAGAAAGTATAGAAAGATTAGTCTAAAGAAGAGAAGAAGATTGAAGAAATTTGATAATAAAATGTAAATTAAAAATGAAATGCAACTGAATTTAGATGAACTCTATCAGCAACATGAAAATGATAACTTTGTAGCTTAATTTAGTTTTGCAAACACTTGCATGCATGCAATGGGAATATAATCTAAATACCTTATTAGAATATGTATCTCATTGCTGCAGCTTGCGTTTTCATTCCAATAGATATATAATGCTTCCAGGAATAATTTGTGGTTAAATGTGTTTTGCTTGCTGTTACCAAAAAAAACAGATGGCAGAAATACAGTTGCCAAACTACTTAGAATACAGTATCTTTTAAAAATAAGATAATGCTCATAATTAGTAAGCACACTTATAAGTTACATTGCTTATTTTCTTTGAGCAGCATGAATGGTGAAAATAAATTAAATAATTTTTGCAATAAATATAAGATAACAATACATATTTAACCAAATTATCTGTTTTCTGTCATGGCATGTCATATTAGAAACTATATATCAAAATATCTAAGTACATTGAGAAATGATATGAAGATTATCATTAGTCATATTAATAATTATTATATATTATGATATCAATATTATTTAAGGTAGAAAAAGCTCTGGTAAAACCAGTTCTACTCCTTTATTAGTAAAATACATTATACTTATGTAATGCAGAAATAATTGTTTTTTTCTAGTTTATACATAATGTCTAGAAATGAGGTTTCTCACTATTTCAAAATTTAAAGATTTTTACAGTTTAAAAATTCAACTGAAATTCAACTCACAGAGATACACTTCCTGCAAAATTATGCTATTGTTTTTCTCCCATGCATTCTGCTCCATTCTTGTCAGACTTCTCAGAGGACTACCAATCACTACTTATTTTTACTTTTCAGCAGGGTCAGTTCTGTGTAGACATAATGATTACTGAAGCTCTCTCTCTCTCTCTCTCTCTTTTTTTTTTTTTTTATAGTGAGTTCACACATCTTTAACTGGCCAATAAACATCTGTCTAACTAATTACAACAAGGATCTTTGGTAACTTAGTGGTTGAGCTGCAGGGAAAAGGATAAGGATTTCTGCTCTTGTAAAGATTTACAGACTCTGAAATCCTGTGCAGGGTCACTATGAGTCGAAAATGAATCCAAGGCACACCACCACCACCAACAACAACAACAACGATTATAGGAGACCGCTGTGGACTAATGTGTTAAACTGGAAAATTGTTTGAACTGTAAGGTCAGTGGTTCAAGCTCACCAGCTACTCCTTGGAAATCCTAGAATCAACTCAACAGTACTTAACAACAACAAATAATTACAATTAACTCATCAGTTGCAGAAGAAAAAATAAATACTTTGAAGGGACATTTTGTACAATATGTGTAATCCGTTGTCTGGAAATCGTTCAGATATGTTGATTTATAATTATCCTTATGCTGTTGTTGTTAGGTGCCATTAAGTCTTTACCGACTCATAGCAACCATATGCACAACAAAACTGCCCAGTCATGGGCCAACATCACAATTGTTGCCATGCCTGAGCCCATTGATGCTGTCACTTTGCCAATCCATTTCTCTGGGGGGGTCTTCCTCTTTCTCTGACCCTCCACCTTACCAAACATGATATCCTTCTCCAGTGAGTGATCCCTCCTGACAATATGTCCGAAGGATGAGACACGAAGTTTGGCCGTCCTGGCCTCCAAGGAGCACTCTGGCTGCACTTATTCCAACACAGATCTTGTGGTTCTTTTGGCAGCCCATGGCGTTTTCAATATTCTCCTCCAGCACCATAACTCAAAAGCATCAATTCTTCCACAGGCTTCCTTATTCACTGTCCAGCTTTCACATGCATATGAGGTTATTTAAAATACCATGGCTTGGGCCAGGTACACCTTAGTCCTCAAGCTGACATCTTTGCTATTCAACACTTTAAAAATATCTTGTGCAACAGATTTGCTTAATGCAATATGGCCATTTGATTTCTTGATTGCTACTTCCATGAGTATTGATAGTTGATCCAAGAAGAATGAAGTCCTTGACAACTTCAATCTTTTCTTTGTTGATAAATATGTTGTTTATTGGTCCAGTAGTGAGGATTTTTGTTTTCTTTACATTGAGATGCAATCCATACTGAAGGCTGCAGTCTTTGATATTCATCAGTAAGTATTTTAATCCCTCTTTACTTTCATCAAGCAAGGTTGTATCATCTGCATATCACAGGTTGTTAATGAGTCTTCCTCCATCCTGATCCCACATTTTTTCTTCATAGAACCCAGCTTCTCAGATGATTTGTTCAGCATGCAGATTAAATAAGTATGGTGAAAGAATACAATCCTGTTGCACACTTTTCCTAATTTTAAGCCATTCAGTATTGCAACGTTCTGTTCGAACAACTGCCTCTTGGTCCATGTACAGATTCCTCATGAGCACAATTAAGTGTTCCAGAATATTCATACTTTGCAATGTTGTCTATAGCTTGTCATGATCCATACAATCAAATGCCTTTGTGTAGATAATGAAGCACAGATAAACATCTTTCTGGAAATCTCTGCTTTCAGTCAAGATCCATCGGGCATCAGCAATGATATCCATCATTCCATGTTCTCTTTTGAATCCGGCTTGACACTCTGGAAGTTCTCTGTCAATGTCTGCTTGCAGCCATTTCTGTATTACCTTTAGTAAAACTTTATTTGCATGTGATATCAAAGATATTGGCTGATGATTTCCACCTTCCTTTGGGTCACCTCTCTTTGGAATGGGCACAAATACAGATCTCTTCCAATCAGCTGATCATATTGTTGTCTTTCAAATTTCTTAGCATAGATGAGTAAGTGCCTCCAGTGCTGCCTCACTTTCTTTGAAGATTTCAATTTTTATTCCATCAATTCCTGGTGACTTGTTCTTTGCCAATTCAAGAATGTTAGGTAATAATAACTTGATATAATAATTGACTAACTTAGTTAAATCCATTTATCAAGTTAAAATCCACATACTGTTTGGGAACTATTTGTTGTTAAGTGCTATGGAGTCAGTTCAGCTCATAGAAGTCCTGTTAGGGTTTTCAAGGAGTGGCTGGTGGGTTTGAACTCCTGACCTTACAATAAGCAGTCCAGTGCTTGTCCGACAGTGCCACACCAAGATTACATCTTGGGAACTAAAGTATTAATATTATTTTCAATGCTATATATTTTATAGGTATGTTTGTTTATAACATATATTTGATTTAGTTGAATAAGTTATTGCTCTTGTTAGCAAGTGCCATGGAGTTTCTACTCATATAAATCCTGTGTAGGGTTTCTGAAAGGTCAGCACTTCAAACTCACAGCCCACTCCTTGGGAATGCCAGACAGGGTTGTTATGAATTGCAACTAACTCGATATCAATAACAACAAAGGGTTTCCAAGGGGCAACTGGTAGGTTTGAACTGCTGAACTTGAGAAAAGCAGTCATTACTTATCCTACATTAACACATCAGGACTAATATTTAATTATACTAGATAAACTACATATAATTTTAGGTACCTAAATATTTATTTTGCATTACTATAAGAATGCACAATTCTAGGTGTCCATGATAACCTTTACTTAGATATGGATATAAAAATACTTCAAGCACTCCATAGTTCTTTTTTTGTATGTGTTTTTTTTATTAGCAGAAACCAGTTTCTAATTTACTTTCCTCAAAATTTAATAAGGTATTATATTTTTTAAAAAAAATGCTTAAAATTGTACATGCCTTAGACATTTATTTGCAAAAATGTTGCATCTTATATGACAATCATGAAGTGTTGCTGTTTATTGGTAACTCCTTAGGAAAATGCTTAAGAAAATACTTTGGCTGTCTTTTACTGATTACATACTATCCCCGATATTTATGGCTTTAAACAAATCACATCATTTTTTTTTTTTTTAGTTTTTATTGTGAATTAAGTGATAGTTTACATGGGAAAACTTCAAATTTATACTCATCATTTCATTACAATGATTACAATCCCCTCTGTGCATCATCATTCAACAGTATTTGCTTCTATTGCCTCTGTTGTTGTTGTTGTTATTTGGATGTACACAAAAACACTCAGGAATATATAATCATTTAAACAATCAAAGTACACATTCTTGAAGCCTGTCTCCTGGCCACCAGCACACAGCCTTTCTCTTCCCATGAGTCTACAGACCTCTAGCTCTCCATGTCATCATCTCTGCCTCCATCTCTGGTGTTGCTGTTTCTCTGGGTTGGGTCCCACATTCCAGTCATGCTTTTCTCTCTTGATGTTCCTAAGATCCTCTGTTTCTGGAATGTAAGATTAACTGCTCCCCCTTTCTACCTTTGCAGTTGTGACAATCACAATTAATCATGATAACAATTACTCACTTTTGTATCATAAGAATCTTATCCCCATCTCCTTTCACCAGACCCATCTAGACATGATAAAAACTGTTCAGTGGGGATTCTACTGTCCCCTGCACATGCTGAAACTAAGCTTCCTCTTGAGGACTTGTAAGCCAGTCACTTCATGCCTTCATAGACCCCCGTTTTAGGTAGCCAATGTCTTAGGTGCCCATCCCTATCAACCTTGTGTACAGAGGGAATGGGATTGATCCTTGATGTCAAGATTCCTTCACTCTCATTGGTATTTTGAGCTACAACTTCCATAAGTATAGGTCAAGTTCATCAAATTGTAGCAGTTTACACTTATTTGCTATATAAAAATTTTATTATTTTTTTTAATCTTCCACTAGTTGAATTCTGATATTCCTGCCATTGAAATTAGGTCAAATGGGAACGATCTACAAGTTTGAGAATTGTCGTGTGTTTCCCTCATTTCATATCATCTGTACACTTCACTCTCAGCGCTAGGTCTCCATGGCTATCTTTGTCCATGGACACTGGAGTCCTTAGTTCTCATAATACTTCAGACCAACCAGACCTTCCTCTTCTCTCTCTCATCTCCAGGTCAATGGGAATCTATGGAACGTGATCAAACTGAGCCCATATCTTCATTGCTGCTTTCCCCACACTTCCATTCATCATTAGAACAATGTTGTCACCAGCAAGCTTACATGCCTTCTTGTGTATTCTCTTTGAGTTTCTGTCTTGAAAGGGGGATTGTTCTGAAGGGACTTGATTGCTTGTATTGATGGTCCCCCAGTGAACAACTTGGTTGCTCTTGTAGAAGCCAATCAGAGTGCTATTTTTGTTTTGGACTTTTCCTGCTGGTCTTTGTTTCAAGAAGTATCTTCTTTCTGTTCCTCTAGCTGCTCAAGCCTGGTCTGTTTGTCCTTTCAAGTAGGAATGTCACAAATCAGAGGGTTCTAGATGAGCATCAGGATTCCACCTAAGGTCTTATACACTACAATGGCTCCACAAGAAGCCTTTTTCACAGTTCAAGTTTTAGTACCCCTTTTAGGTATTCCAATCAGTTATAGGCTGAAGACTGGCTTACAAGCTTTCTATAATCATGTTTCCCAATATTCCTTTCTATCTTGCTCAAGACAATCAAGCATTTTAATAGTATTTACCTTCTTTTACCCATTCAAACAATCTCTCGCTCTCTGTATCACAGAGTCCTGTTGTTCCAAGGTTATGCATACATCACTATTTACCTCTTTCACATTTAGTTCATGCAAAGCTGCCTAAGTGTTCTATCTACCTTGTTCTTCCATTCCCTTTCCCTTTCTTGTGTATTGCCCTCCCCAACACCCAAACAATAATGTATCTATCTTCTACCCTGTTCTCTACTCCCTCTAACCCCTGGTAAGCAACAAATATCCCCCCCCCCCTTTTTTGTATGGGTATCTTTTCTTAAACTTTTACAATAATGATCTTAAGCAATATTTGACATTTTGTGACTGATAAATTTCATCAGTATAATGTCCTTAAGGTTCATCCATGTTATGTGTTGGCTTGCAGCTTCCTTGTTATTCTTCAAGGTTGCATGATATTCCATTGTGTGTATGTACCACACACTTAGGCACTTAGACTGTCTCCAACTTTTTGCTATTGTGAATAGTGTTGCTATAAATATTGGTGTGCATATATCTACTCATGTTCTGGCTCATATTTCCTGTGGCTATATACCAAGCAGAGGAATTGCTGGATCATTAGGTATTTCTACTTCCAACATTCTGATGAAGCACCATACTGTTTCCCAGAGTGATTGGACCATTTTGCATTCCCACCAGCAAAGTAGGAGGGCCCCAGTCTCTCCACATCCTAGACAGAATTTATTGTCCTCTGCTTTTTTTTGGACTCTGCTGTTATTGCTGGTGTGAAATTGTTGTTTTGATTTGCATCTCTCTAATGGAGTCCTAGTGTGGTGCTATGGGTTAATGCGCCAGACTGCAAAGCCATTTGAACTGCAAGGTCAGTGGTTCAAGCTTACCAGCTGCTCCTTGGACACCTTATATATGGTCACTATGTGTCAGAATCAAGTAGACAGCACTTAACGACAACAATGGCTAATAATCATGAACATTTTTTAAGATGTTTGTTAGCTGCTCAAATGTCTTCCTTGGTGAAGTTCATGTCCTGTGTCCATTTTTTAATTAGGTTATTTGTCTTTTTCTTGTAAAGGTATTGTAGTTTCTTAAATATTTTAGAAATTAGACCCTTGTCTGATATATTGTTGCAAAAGTTTTTTGGTTTTTTTTCCCATTCTGTTAGCTCCCTTTTTACTCATTTAGTGAAATCTTTTGATGCACATAGATTTCTAAATGTTATTATGTCCCAATCATCTATTTTGTCATTCTTCGTTTGTGCAATTCTCATGTTTGAAGTCTATGTGTACCCTGTATTCTTTTTGTTAGGTGTCATCAAGTCAGGACCTACTTATAGCGACCCTATGCACAACAGAATGAAACACTGCCCAGTTATTAGAGCCATTATCTTTGTCCCTATTTTTTCATTAATGACCTTTATAATTCTGGGATTCACATTTATGTCTGTAATCCATGCTGAGTAGGTTTTTTCATATGGTATGAGGTAAAGATCTTGTTTTAATCTTTTGTATATCATTCTTCCAGCACCATCTGTTGAAGAGACTATGTCTTCCCCATTTAATGTATTTTGGCCCTTTGTCAAAGATTAGTTGGGTGTATGTGGATGGGTTAATTTCTGGATTCAGAATTCTGTTCCATTTATCTACGTGTCTTTCATTGTACCAGTACCAGGAAGTTTTGACCACTGTAGCCATGTAGTAAATTTAGAAATCAGGGAGTGAGAGGCTTCCAATTTTGTTCTTAAGTAGTCCTTTGCTTATCGTGGGATTCTATCCTTCCCATATAAAGTTTGTATTTTTTTTATCCGTCTCTCTTAAGAATGTTGTTGAAATCTGGATTGGGATTATGTTTTAAGTATAGATTGCTTTGGGTAGTATTGACATTTTCACAATGTTAAGTCTTCCTATCCAGGAGCATGGTATATTCTTCCATTTTTGTAAGTCATTTTTGGTTTCTTGTAATAGTGTCCTGCAGTTTTCTTTATATAGGTCCTTTGTTTTCTGGATACATTTATTCCTAAATATTTCATCATTTGGATGGCTATTGTAAATGGTATTGCTTTCCAAATTTCCTTTTCAGTGCTGTCATTATTAGTATAGAGGAATCCAACTAA
>NW_006408816.1:2643189-2651327 GCF_000296735.1 Chrysochloris asiatica
CTGGTTTTGGTATGAGGGTTATTCTTGTTTCATAAAATGCATAGGGAGTTTTCCATCCTCTTATATATTCTGGAATAATTTGAGTATAGCTATAGCAGTTGGTATTGGCTCTTGCTTTGATAGTGGGATTTTATAAGGTGTGATTATAGCTTAACTATATGACCATAATTGCTGTGTCTTCTTAGGTAATGCAAGGAGAAATAGAGTCCCTTTTAGGTAAAAGGGGACCAAAAAAAAACAAACCAGCAGCAGCAAAGCATAACAAAACAAACAACAACAACAAAAACCTGATTGGATCCTGTAGTCTATAATTGCAGAATAGAAAAGAAAAAAAATAATCTGTAGTACAATAGACTACTTTTTGCTCCTAGTGGGAGATAGTTCACAGCTGAGCAGATCTGTGCTTGTGCGTAGGAGAACTCTCCAGAGGTAGAAGGGGTGTACACTCACTCTAGTTACCAGAGTGGTGGTGGGCAGACAGAGAAAGGGAAATGGGCATTTGAATAGTTATTTGCACCTTTACCTCTGAAGATCGATAAGGTCTCTGCAATGGGATTTCTGTCTTGTGACCATATTCGCTGTAACCTTCTAAAGGCGACTGTGCCCTTCTCAAGATAACTGCACCCTTATCAAGATGGCTGAAATCTCAAGGTGACTGCAGTCTTCTCAAGATGGCTTGGTTGGGCATCTGCCTGCAGCTGCCTCTCAGCAAATGTCACTTTTCTTGTTTCTGCTAAGAATTCTACTAACAGTAATAAGTCTTTGATACTTATAAATATTCCTTTATATGTAGTTCACTGTTCCACTACCGTCATCTGTACTTGCTTTGTCCAGTGTTTTGTGTTATTGATCTTTATAGCTTTCTTTCTGTGTCTGGGTGCAGACAATGGATACACCCACGGTCATGGCTGCCATCTATTAGCGACTGAGGGCTGTATGCATTCCAAGGCCAGAGAAGAATTGGGAGACAAGGTCCAAGGAGAAGAAGGGACAGAAGGAGGAAAAGCAAGAAAAGGAAAGGAAGAAAAGGGAGAGAAGATGCTGATGTTGCTGCTGATGCTGCTCTTACCTGACAGCTGCTTTTTCTAATCACATTACTTTTTCTTTTGTGTTGTTTTTGCTTTAAGTGAGGATGTTGGTATAAAGATGGTTGAATGATCTGTCATTCTCAATTTTATATCAGGGCCTCTCATCTTCCTATTTACCTGAGTGATCCAGGATATAGGTGCACATGCTACCTGTCCATTCGAAAGCAAACAAACAAAAAATCCTACCAAAGCTTTGTTTTTGAGCCAATTACACATAATGACTTATGAAGCAGACTGTCATATTTTTCTCCCATGAAATGGCTGGGATAAGTTCAAACAAACTATCTTTCCATTAAAAGCTATCTTTTCATTAAAAGCTGCACCAGCAGAGATTTTTGTCCCTAAAAAAGCTTAGACAAAACTTGGAATGGTGCTACTTTTACTACACTCAATTGAATTTAACACTAACAAAATTGAGCTAATACATGTCAGACTGGATTCTGGGAAGAGAAAAGGTCACATGTCTTGATGTAAAATGTACCCAAGAATTTGTGGCCATCTTTAATCTGCAACCAGAATGCTCCTTAAAAGTAAGAATGGCCAGGCTTCATCACTCGTATGTTGGAGATACTATCATGAAAGACCAGTCCCTGGAAGTGTAATCAGTTTCAGACCTATTTTGTTTTGTGTCTTCATCCTGAATTAATATCCCTGAGTTTTCATTCTGATCTTTCTTCTCTTTTTCCTGTCCTTTCTTCTTTCAACAAATACTTATTTTTAATTTGTTCTATATATTAAACATTTAAGACAACAGAAAATGAACAAAACACACACCCTCACACAATCTACACTCATGGAAGCAACAATCAAGAAATCAAACAGTTCTGAGTTGGAACCTAGTAAGACGAACCTAAAAACAACAATAACCACAACACTTGTAATTATAACAAGACACTGATTAGATGTCCAGTAGAGTCCCAAGGGAGTTGTTGTTGTTGTTGTTGTTAGGTGCCATTCAGTCAGTACCGACTCATAGCAACCTTATGCACAGCAGAACGAAACACTACCCAATCCTGGGCCAACCTCACTACTGTTGCCACGCTTGAGTCCATCGATGCTGCCACTTAGCCAATCTATCTCCTTGGGGGTCTTCCTCTTTTTCTCTGACCGTCCACTATACCAAACATGATATCCTTCTCCAGTGACTGGTCCATCCTGAAAATATGTCCGAAGTATGAGAGACGGAGTTTGGCCATCTTGGCCTACAAGGAGCACTCTGGCTGCACTTCTTCCAAAACGGATCTATTGGTTCTTTTGGCAGCCCATGGCACTTTCAATATTCTCCTCCAATTCCATAACTCAAATGCATCAGTTCATCTATGGTCTTCCTTATTCACTGTCCAGGTTTCACATGCATATGAAGTTATTGAAAATACCATGGATTGGGTCAGGCGCACCTTAGTTCTCAAGCTGACGTCTTTGCTCTTCAACACTTTAAAAAGGTCTTGTGCAGTAGATTTGCCTAATGCAATAACATGTCTTTTGATTTCTTGATTGCTGCTTCCATAAGTGTTGATAGTTGATCCAAGAAGAATGAAGCCCTTGACAACTTCAATCATTGCTCTCTTGATAAGAATATTGTTGTTATGTCCCGTGGAGTCAGTTCTGACTCATAGGGACCCTGTACAGGGTTTCTGGGGCTGTAAATCTTTATGGGAGCAGAAAGCCTCATCTTTCTCTCTCAGAATGGCTGGTAGTTTTGAACTGCTGACCGTGAGGTTCACAGCCTGATTCATAACCACTACGCTACCAGAGCTCCTTTACACCACCCTTAATCACACTTGATTTTATTTCTTGGATATTCCCAAGGGTGTGGTATGCAACTACCTTTTACGTCACAAGAGAGCAAAGGAGAGAGTTGTGAGGTGAGGAGAGAATGAGTGACACACTACGTTCAATTAAGAAGTGGCAGGAGTGGATTGTGTCCTTTGGACTTTTCTCCAGAGCCAGTACTCTGAGAAACTTCTAGACTAATATACTTTGAAAGAATAAATCTCAGTGTGTTTAAACTACTGCTTGTGGTATTTCTGTTATAGGAGCATTAGATAACTAACACACATGCATAAGATAAATATGGCACTGTTTCACCCTTCTTTCTATTGATTTAACAGAGGTAGGACTGATTGGCAGATTTAAGTTTTGTGTTGCTGCTGAAAACAAAGAGGTCTTGGAAACTCATGTGAGTTATAGATTGTTCATAACTTCAGTAACAGCTTTTTATTTATTTGTTTATTGTGTTCTGAGTTCTTCTCTGCTCTAATTAGCTATTGGATTCTTGGTAGGTTTTGAAATCATACATAATAGTTATCTCACTATACCATGGTGAAAGCCACCCCTTTCTAATATTATATTACATAGAATAGAAAAGTTTAAAGTTAGACATAGAGTGACATCTTTTGGTGGCTTTTGCTGAAACAAAATTAGTTATGAGAAATAAAATATATCATAGTTTCTAATTACTCTGTGTAAATTTCCTATTTGCTTTCTGATTTGCCTCTTTATTATGTGAGAATTTTTATATAATTTACTACATAATTTTCAATGGTAGCTCTAGAAAACTAAAATTTGTGTATTGACTTATTCCAGTACTGCAAATTTCCGTGATCTCTTTATTGTAACAGTGGACAAAAATAGTTTTAAAATCCATTTTAACCTTAAAGTTCACTTACTGAATTGGTTAGGATTCAGTAAGGTAAAAAGAAGCCACAATAGTTTTTCAGTTGAAATAATATAATAATGATGTTGTTTGTTAAGTGCTGTCAAGTTAACTTTGACTCACAGCGGCCCCATATAGGGTTTCCAAGGAGCGGCTGGTAAGTTTTAACCACTGGTCCTGTGGTTCAAACCAAACTTGTGGTCTAGTGCTTTACCATACAGCACTACACCAGGAATCCTAAAATAATAATGTTGTTGTTGTTGTTGTCATGTGCCATCGAGTCGGAACCGACTCATAGAGACCCCATGCACAGCAGAACGAAACAATGTTCGATCCTGGCCCAACCTCACTACCGCTGCCACACTTGAGTCCATCAATGATGCCACCTGGCCGATCCATCTCGTTGGGGGTCTTCCTCTTTTTCTCTGACCCTCCACCCTACCCAGCATGGCATCCTTCTCCAGCGACTGTTTCCTCCGGACAATATGTCCAAAGTAGGAGAGACGAAGCTTAGCCATCCTGGCCTCCAAGGAGCACTCTGGCTGCACTTCTTCCAAAACAGATCTATTGGTTCTTTTGGCAGTCCATGGCACTTTCAGTATTCTCCTCCAACACCACAACTCAAAGGCATCAATTCTTCTACGATCCTCCTTATTCACTGTCCAGCTTTCGCATCCATATGAGGCTATTGAAAACACAATGGTCTGGGTCAGGCGCATCCTAGCCCTCAAGCTGACATCTCTGCTCTTCAACACTTTAAAAAGTTCCTGTGCAGCAGATTTGCCCAGTGCAATACGTCGTCTGATCTCTTGACTGCTACTTCCGCGAGTGTTGATAGTTGATCCAAGAAGAATGAAGTCCTTGACAACTTCAATCTTTTCTCCATTGATAAGAATGTTGTTTATTGGTCCAGTGGTGAGGATCTTTGTTTTCTTGACATTAAGATGCAATCCATATTGAAGGCTGTGCTCTTTAATCTTCATAAGTAAATGTTTCAAGTCCTCTTCACTTTCAGCGATCAAGGTTGTATCATCTGCATATCGCAGGTTGTTAATGAGTCTTCCTCCAATCCTGATGCCACGTTTTTCTTCATAGAACCGAGCTTCTCGTATTATTTGCTCAGCATACAGGTTGAATAAGTATGGTGAAAGAATACAACCCTGTCTCACACCTTTCCCAATTTTAAAACATTCAGTGTTCCCATGTTCTGTTTGAACAACTGCTTCTTGGTCTAGGTACAGATTTCTTAGAAGTACAATTAAGTGTTCTGGAATACTCATACTTCTCAATGTTGTCCATAGCTTGTCATGATCCACACAATCGAAAGCCTTTGTGTAGTCAATAAAGCACAGGTAAACATCCTTCTGATATTCTCTGCTTTCAGCCAATAATAGGAACTGAAAATGTAGTTAACAAGAAACATAAAAGAAAAAGAAAATGGAATTATACAAGGTAATTCATTGGAAGAAGCAGCTACCTCCAAAACAGCTGGGTTTATAAACATAGAAGGTTGGAGAGGGGTCAAATAGGAATCAGAATTCTGAGAAAGAGTATTGTATGACCGGTACTGGCACATCAGTAACTTGCAGAGAAACACTTGAAAAGTTGAGGCCCAAAAATGCTGAGTGGAATATAGCAGAGCTGCTGCTGATATCTCTGGATAGTGCCAAGAAGAAAGCTTTATTATAGTAGAAAAAAAGCTGACACTGGGCAAACTGCAGAAACAGAAGTCAAAGGAAGGAATAACTTCCAACCTTCCAATCTAATTTTCATGCCCTTTTAGCCAACTCTAATAAGAAGCTGACTTCAAAGTTGTTATTGTTAGGTGCCATTGAGTCGGTTCCTACTCATAGAGACCCTATATGCACACAGAGTAAAATACTGCTTTGACCTGTGCCATCCTATAATTGTTGTTATATTTGAGACCAATATTGCTGACACTGTGTCAATCAATATTCTTTGTGTTCTTCCTCTTTTTTGATGCCCTTTCACTTTTGTAAGTATGACGTCCTTCACTAGGGTATGAGAGATGAAGCCTCGCCACCCTAGTTTCTAAACAACATTCTGGCAGTTCTTCTTCCTAGATAGATTTATGTAGTCTTCTGACAGCCCATGGTACTTTCAACATTCTTAGTCAACACTGTAATTCAAATATTGATTCTTCTACAGTCTTCATTATTCACGATCCAACTTTCACATGATGTGAGGAGATTGAAAATAAATGGCTTAGGTAAGACACATCTTGTTGCTAGATTATTTTTGCAGGCTTTTATGTGTTCCAAACACTGGGGTCTAGGCAACAGGCAGGGAAATTCATAGTGGAATATAGATTGTTTCCTAAAATAGAGTAAGGGAAGTCAAGGGATTTGACTAAAAATCTCACTCTTAACTGGCATGTAGTAAAAATGGGAAGAGAACTAATTTATTAGGAATCTATTTTGTCCTTGTATGGCATTGTAGGATAAGCACTCAACTACAGGGTCGGTATGAACTGTAAGGTCAGTGATTCAAACTCACTAGCCACTCCTCAGAAACCCTATACAGGGCCATTATGGGTCAGAATTGACTCCACAGCGCTTAACAACAACAACAACAACGTTTGGTAGATCCTATAAACTTTATGGAGTCCTGGTGTGGTGCTGTGGGTTAATGCACCAGACTGAAAAGCCATTTGAACTGCAAGGTCGGTGGTTCAAGCTCATCAGCTACTCCTCGGAAACCCTACACAGGGTCACTATGGGTCAGAATCGACTCGACAACACTTAACAACAACAATGGTGTAATATGGCAGTTAAAGGGATTTTAGCAACATGAAAAATCGTTACTCAGACCACAACACTGATTTTGTGTAAGGGGAATGAGATGGGGTATAGTATCCTTAATCAGGTCACAACCCTGATATAGTGTAAGGGGACTTTATCTGGGATGTGCCCTGCATCACCTTTTATCTCACAAGGTATAAAAGGAGGGAGTAGGAAACAGAAAGAGTGGACCTACTACCACTAAGAAAGGAGAGCTAGTTGCCGAGCATGTCCTTTGGACCAGGGTCCCTGAGCTGAGAACCTCCTAAAAACAGGAGACACAGATATAAGAAAGCATTCCTCTAGAGCTACCACTCTGAATTTGGACTTCTATCTTCCTAAGCTGTGATTGAGTAAATTTCTATTTGTTAAAGGGATCTACATGTGCCACTCTGCTGCAATATCAAAGAAAACTAAGACACTAGCATTGATAGAGGCTATCAACCAAAATGAAGAATAAATTTTGATTATGAAAATACAAGTGCATAATAACAGGGTATAAAATATTTTTTAAAAGAAACAGGAAACAATGTGACATATAAACTTTCAGTTTTGTGGAAACATTTCTCTTATGAACTAACTACAACAGAATGTTTTTTCTCAGATTTTAATATTTTCAAATTTAAAAATTATTTTTTATGTGTTGTTGTTGTTAACGGTTGTCTAGTTGGTTCTGACTCATAGTGACCCAATATAAGGTTTACGAGGAGCACTAGTGAATAGTAAAATTTACACAAATGTGTGACTTTGTTTAATGTATGTCTTTTGAATCATGATTTTTTTCCTTTTTTATATATTAGTGCATCTGAAAAGAGGAAACTGGATATCTTTGGGTCTTTGCACTTATGTGACTCAATGTAAACTCATTATATTGCTTTATGGAGCTGAGGTCACTGTGATGTTACAAAAGATGCTTCCAGATATGACCTTTGTTTATGTGGAAACAAAGATCTTCTAGAATTTTCTTTTAAAATTCTCTGAAAAGAAATGCTTTCAATCTTGCAAAGTGAAATTTAAAAGCTACCATAGGCCTTTCAAAGAAAAGAAATAATTGGACTTCTTAAGAAGCAGCCAAGTATAACCCATCCTATGCAAAGCTGTTCAACACAAAGGAGATAATTGAAGTGTCAGAGGGCCAGGGAGATTGTCTCAGAGAAATGATGAAAATGATTTCCTTTTTGAGGATTAATGATATTATTGCAAAGTTTAATGGATTGAGATGGTTCCAACGGATGATACTGGGAAGAAAGTATTCAAAGGTTTGATTGTCTATACTGACCTTGGGCATAATTTCAAGGTTTAGAGGCTAATGAGGGACAGATAGCTCAAGACAAACATGTTACAGATGTAGAAAACTTTCAACAACCAGATCAATTTCTAGTTTGGGAATGCATGCTGAGCCTGAATATGCATACTAATAAGATGCAAAACTGATAGTCATTAAGTATGAACAAGTATGGTAACATTAGAGGACAAGTATAAAATTGTTGAGTCACTTGTTCTCAACAGCCCCAAATGACAGCAACAGAAAATGGAAGCATCTATAAACATATACAAAACCTACTCTATTTCTTTTCCATTTGGATATGGAAA
>NW_006408816.1:2652548-2655998 GCF_000296735.1 Chrysochloris asiatica
CCCCCCCACCCCTATTTTGGGTAGCCAATGGCTAAACTGCCCTTCCCTGTCAACCCTATGTACTGATGGTGTAGAAGTGATCCTTGCTGTAAAGATGTGTTCCCTTTTTTGAGCTGCTACATCCATAAGTATAGGTAAAAGTTCATCAAATTGTAGCAGGTTACTCTCCACCCCCCTTCTTCTTTCTTCTTCTAGTAGAGTTCTGGTGATCCACCCATTGAAGCCATGTCGAGCGGGTATGATCTGCAAGTATGGGTACTCTTGCGCATCTCCCCTCACTTCATATCAGCTGGACGCTTCACTCTCTGCAACAGTCCTTCATGGCCACATCACTGCCCCTGGGCCCAGGAGTCCCCAGGTCATGCCATAACAGCTAGCCATCCAGGTCTCCACCCAGGTTCACAGGAGTCTATTGAATGTGGTCTGACTTAGATCCCAACTTCATTGCTATTTTATCCCCCTCTTCTCCTTATCAGTGACCAACATGGTCACCAGCCAGACCACATGCCTGCTCATGTATTCCCCTTGAGTTAAGACTCACCTTAGTCCTCAAGCTGACATTCTTGCTCTTCAACACTTTAAAAAGGTCTTGTGCAGCAGATTTGCCTAATGTAATACAAAATTTGATTTCTTGACTGCTACTTCCATGAGTATTGATCCAAGAAAAATGATGTCCTTGACAACTTAAAATCTTTTCTCCATTGATAAGTAAGTTGTTTATTTGTCCAGTGGTGAGGATTTTTGTCCTTAACTGTTATAGCCTTGAAAGTCTATGTGAAAATTCCACTCTGTCCTGTAGATTCTCTATGAAATGGATTTAACTGGTGGCAACAGTCATATATGAGTTACGTCATTTAAATTAGTCTATTATACACAGCTATTAAGTAAAGATACTACATTTTTGCAGAGAATACAATTAAAATTTTATTTTTTCCTTTACTGAATTTGACAGATAAAATAGTCTTGTTTTGTAAGAATAATACAAAAATCCTTATTATTATTCTTTCCAATGTTTTTCTCAATAAACTTCTTAAAAATATGAAATCGCCCTTAAGTGTCACCACTCACCTGTCAGTTTGTCACACTGTAGTGGTTTGTGTTATGATACTGGAAGCTATGTCATCAGTATTTTAAACATGAGCAGGATAGACAACCCATCATGAACAAGTTTCAGATAAGATTCCAGGCTAAAACAAACTAAGAAGAATAAGATGCAGACCATTTGTGAAAGGTTAGCCATTGCAAACCTGATGAATAGTAGTAGGGACACTACTGCATACATTAGATGAATCTTGGCTGAAAGCAAATATCAAAAAGCTGGTTTTTACTTGTGTTTCATTAACTATGCAAAGACTTTCGACTGTGTTCATCATAAAAAACTATGGGTGACACTGCAGAGAATCGGTATTCCATCACACTTTATTATGCTCATGAGTAACCTGTACATAGTTTGAAAGGCAGTCATTCAAACAGAACTAGGGGATAGTGAATCGTTTAAAATCAGGAATGGTGTGCACTTGGGTTGTATGCTTTCACCACATTTATTCAATTTGTATTCTAAGTAAATAATTCAAGTAGGTGGATTATTTGAAGAGTAACTCAGTATTACATTTGGAGGAAGAGTCATTAACAACCTAGGATAGAGAGATAGCACCACCTTGCTTGCTGAAAAATAACAGGACTTGAAATACTTATGAAAATCAAAGATGATAGCTTTTGATTACACCTCAATGTAAAGAAAAAGAAAATCCTCAGAACTGGGCCAGTAAATAACATCTTGATAAATAGAGAAAATATCAGAATTCTTAAAGACTCCAATTGTTTGGATCCATAATCAATGTTTATGGAAGCAGTAGTCAGGAAAACCGTGAAACATATTGCATTGTTCAAATCTGCTTCAAAAGAATGTTGTAAAGTATTAAGGAGCAAAGATGTCATTTTGAGTAATAATGTATTTTCAATTGCTTCATATGAGTGTGAAATTTGGGTAATGAATCAGAAAGATTGGAGAAGAATCAATGCATTTTCATTATGGTTTTGGTGAAGATTATTGAAAGTATCATTGACTGTAAGAACAAACACATCTGTCTTGGGAGAAGTACAGTCAGAATGCTCCATAGAATTGAGGATGGAAAAATTTTGTCGCTCATACTTTGGACATGCTGTCAATAAAGACCAGTCTCTGGAGAAGGGTGTCATGTTTAGTAAAATGGAGGCAAGGAAAAATGGTAAGATCCTAAGCAAGATGGATTTAGGCAATGGCAACAACGTTGGACTCAAACATAACAATTGTGAGGATAGCATAGAACTGGGTAGTGTTTTGTTTTGTCGTGCTTAGAGTCACTGTGATTTGGAACAGACTGGATGGCACCTAACAACAACAATAAAGTAGTTAAGGGAAAACAGGAAGACCTGAAATCCAATATTCTGATGTCTCTATTTATTAGGGAAATAGTATATGAGACACTAGGGAAATAGTATATGAGACACTAGAGAAATAAAATAAGATATGTCTCCTATACAATTTTATTATAAATTGTGTCCATTTAATATTGCAGCATATGTAGGTAGTATTGAATTCCAGACACATGATTAAATGGTATGATATTGATTGAAAGTTAAATTGCATGCTCTACACATTAGGAACAATTAGTTTTGGGGTCAAGTTAACATATCTTTTAATGAATTAATGTTCAATACTATTTAAAAATATAAAGTGTAATTAAATACAACAGTGTATAACTTTAGAAACTTAATATTGAACAGAAAAGTCATCAAAATAATCAGTACCATATTTGTGCAATTATAAAAAGTTCCACAAACAAATAAAAATAAGCCCTGAATTTAGAGATTCTACCAGCTGCTCCGCGGGAGAAAGATGAGGCTTTCTACTCCCGTAAGGATTTACATCCTTGGAAACCCTGTACAGGGTCGCTATGGGTCAGAACTGACTCGACGGCACTTAACAACAACAACAACATAGCACTTAGCATATATTTTTAAGTAGTGATATTCATAATGCCAGGAAAAAGGTAACCATTCAAATGGTGAAAGGGTGTTATACTTTGAAAGAATATACAGAAATTTCTGTTACACTTGAGCCAAGTTAAAGATAATACTAGGATTTACTTCATACTTAATTTTTCAACCAAATGTTTATATTTTCCTTTTGTATATTATATAATAAAATGTAGTAAAATATATTTTTAGTTGTATTATCTGTACAAGAGTAGAATGATTAAGTATTTTACAGCATAGACACCATTTTTCTACATGTCTCTTCTTATCTATTCAATATTTGAAATAAATGCTCAACTGAAGCTCCAGATTTACTTCAGAATATATGGTGGTGATGGTGGTTATGTGCCATGGAGTTGGTTCCGACTCACAGCAACCCTGTACAGGGTTTCCAAGTCTGTAAATCTTTACGGGAGCAGAAAGCCTCATCTT
>NW_006408816.1:2656583-2658491 GCF_000296735.1 Chrysochloris asiatica
TTTATGGAAACCAATGGTCACAAATTTCTCCCCTCAAAGCAGCTGGTGGGTTTGAACCTCTGACCTTTTGGTTAGAAACCCAATAATTAAAACCATTGCGCCACCCAGGTTCCATTTCTGGGCATATACTTACACATATATTTTCTGTGAGTTCATGATCAATTCTTCTTAAGAATCCATTTAAGTCACTTAATTTTTTAAAGTATTGCAGAAAAAGATTATGAAAAAGCAATTGAAAATTTGGATTTACATATCTACTCACTGCATTTTGTCCTCTAAGATGATACAAAATACAATTTCATAATAACAACAACAAAAAAAGGTTCCATAAGTACTTTAAAGAGTTTGAAATTGTTTTTAAAAGACTTCTAGATTAGATGAAACTGAGCATAGCAACAGTCAATTATAAGAAAGTTGCAACTGAAACTGCTTAATATTAACAGCTATTGGAGACTCAACCATGAAGTTTATTAAGGAAAGGCAGTTCAGAGTTTTAAAGATGCTGATCATTTGTAACTGTCCACAGCAGAAATGTGTATGTATATGAAATATATATGTTGTTTCATTTATCAGAACTTTAGACAAAAGCTAAATTACTTCTATTTTTTTCAACCCATAAAAATTTTGTCACAAGCATAACATTCACTTATGTTGTTGTTAAGTGCCGTCGAGTCGGTTCCGACCCATAGCGACCCTGTACAGGGTTTCCGAGGGTAAATAATTTTTATTTTTATTGCATTAATTAAATTTGAATGTTACCTATGGTAATTTACTTTAGGCAAAGGATGTTAAGACTATTTCTATTATTTATTAATTCTTGAAAGAAAACCTAAATTATATGCATTATGACATTAAAAAAGTGTTGTTGTCTTCAGAGAATTACTGTTTTTTCAATACATTAAAATCCTAGGTTTCCTATTCTTACACAGAACAAAAAAATTATTTCATATAATTCTTAAGATGCCATTGATTCAGTCATTTAACTTTTAAATCAACTTATATCCTGTGGTGTTGTAGGTTAGTGCACCAGACAGCAAAGCTGTTTGAACTGCAAGGTCGTTAATTCAAGCTCACCAGAGGCTCCTCAAAAACCCTATACAGGTTAGCTATGGGTTGGAACCAACTCGACGGCACTTAACAACAACATATCAATTTTGAATATAAATTTCATATTTCATTTGATAATTGTGTGGATTAACAGAATAAAACATTATATAAATATTCATGATAATTTTAATTCATCATTTACAAATTTTTATTGTGAAATTAGTGAAGGTTTATAGAAAAAATTAGTGTTCGAGTCAACAATTGATACATGTGTTTTGCATATCATTGATTGAAATCCTCACAAAATAACATCATTTATCTCACTTCCTTCCTGTGTTTTTATTTCCACTTCTTTCCTAGCCCTTCCTGCCTTCTGAAATTTATCCTTGGACAAATACTGCCCTTTTGGTCTCAAATGGTTTATTATTCTAAGGAATGTGTACCTCTCTAGTGTTAATTCAGCACTACCAAAAATTAAAAAAAAAAAAAAAAAAAGTTTGTACTTCTTTATATCCATTTAAATCTTATATATTATCTGCATATATTTTCACTTTTCAAATTTTGAGATTAAAACATATCTAAATTTTATGAGTGTCTATTAGCATGTGCCACATGAGGAAAAATTCTTTTATAACGGGCTAGTCAAACCAACCAGCTGCTCCCCAGAAATCCTAGACAAGGTTGCTATGGCACTTAACAACAACATCTTAATATAAATTAATAAAAGAATAAATTGGAGAACAAACAAGATGGCGAATAGGGTGGACATATAGCAGAGAGCTCTGCCAACAACAACACAGAATACCCAAACAAGCAGGCTCAGGGGATGGTCCCAGAACTCTGAACCACATATAAAGGAAT
>NW_006408816.1:2675038-2676630 GCF_000296735.1 Chrysochloris asiatica
TTCAGAGCAGCTTTCAGACTAAGACAGACTAGGGAGAAGGAGAGAGAGGCCACTTCTGAAGCATTAGTTTCTGAAAATCTTATGAATAGCAGCAGCGTACAATCAGATATAGTGTCAGAAAATGAGCCTATCAGTTGAAGTACACTCTAAATACAACTGAGGAGGATTTGCTTCTTCAAACTAGAGTTGATTTTAATGACATGAATGGAGCAAAGATTCTGAGAACTTCATTTGCTGTTGTGGCCCAACTAAAATGGGAAGAAACAGCTTCAAAAATACATTAATAATTTAAACATGGAATACACTAAGTAAGAATCCATGAAAATGGTAAGTCATCAAAAAGCAAGAATGATATAGAGCACAGTAAGATTGATTCCCTAAGCATTAGTAAACTGAAGTGGACAGGTATTGGCAATTTTTGATTGGACAGTAGTACAGTTTATTATAAGAGTCCTGGTGTGATGCCTTAGAATAAGCACTTGACCTCAAAGTCTGCTTGAACTGCAAATTCGGCAGTTCAAACTCACCAGCCACTCCCTAGAAAGCCTATACAGGGTTGCTATGAATCAGAACTGACTCAACAGCACCTAACAACAACAATGGTTTACTGTTCAGGGAACAACAAACTGAAGAAAAGTGGCTGTGCATTAAATGGCAAAAAGAGCATTTCAAGACTTATCTTGAAGTACAATGCTGTCTGTAATAGAATAATATCCATATGCCTACAATTAAGGCCAGTTAAAACCACTATTATTCAAATCTAAGCACCAAGTTTTAAATACAATGATGGTGAAATTAAATTCTTTCAATTAAACACTACAGGGTAGCCGAAAGTTGACAGGCTTCAGCTGAGTTTCCAGATTAAGACAGACTAAGAAAAAGGAGAGACAGACTATGTCTAAATGTTTGGTGATGGTGTTTGTGTGCTGTGAAGTCTGTTCTGACTCATAGCAAACCTGAATAGGGTTTTCAAGGTTGTGAATCTTTATAGAAGCAGAAATCCTCATCTTTCTCCCACAGAGTCACTGGTAGTTTTTATCTACTTACTTTGATGTTGGCAGCCCAACTTGTAACCACTACACTATCTTATGAAGAGCACCAGAGCATTGTCAGACATAGTGTGGGAAAATGAGCCCCTCGGGCTAGAAGTCATTAAAATATAACTGTGGAAGAAGGATCTCTTTTCTTAATGGAGTAAAGCTTTTGGGAACTTCACTTGCTGGTGGGGAATGACACAAAATGAGGAAAAACAGTTGCCAATATCTATAAATAATCAGAACATGGAATGTGCAAAGTATGAACCTATAAAAAATCGGAAGTTGTAAAAAATGAAATGCAATAATAAAGGTATATCCTAAGCATCCATGAGCTGAAATACCTAAGAAGGATCCGCAAATGAAAACTATGACCTTGGCAGCTAAATTAAAATTAAAACAATACAAACAGAAGAGAAGAAAATTTGACCAAGTATAGATCAAAAAAAGAACAGAATCTTTTAAAAACATACATTACATGCAAAAGTCCACCACTCTTCCATCAATTTGTCATCTAGTGGTGCCTTGTGTGTTGCAATGATGCTGGAAATTATGCCA
>NW_006408816.1:2678018-2692553 GCF_000296735.1 Chrysochloris asiatica
GTTTTTTTCCATGTTTGATTTTTTGCTGGTGCTGTTTTGCTGTTTTATGCATCCCCTTCTACCTTTGGGGGACTCTTTCTCTCCCTATATTACCCAAGAAGAGTCAGCAACTGCTGCAATATAATCAAGCTATAATCACACTCTATAAAACACCAAAATGCAGGCAAGAATCAACAGCAACTGCTATATACCAGGGAGACAGACAACACCTGCAAAAAAATTACTCTTATTTAAGCAATAAGAAGAGTGAAAAGGGAAGCCCACAACCTGATCACTTCTACCTTGAACCAATCAAAAAGCATAAAAAATACCAAAACACATACTCAATTAAGTATTAAGGCCACAGATAAACACTAAACATGTCTAAGAAGCAAAGGCAGATGACCATATCAGCACATGTCCAAAAACAAGATAAAATGTCTGAGATAAATGACTAGAGTTGGACCTGGTCTACATTCTGGAAGAAGGGCAGGCCTTGGAAATGCCTGAGAAGGAATTCAGAAAAATGATTAAAAATGTATCAAAATACCTTGCAATGGAGTTGAGAAAATAAGGAAGAAATCAGGAAAGCATTACAGGAACAATCAAATAAGATAGATACAGCATTGGGAATTATTCAAAACCTCAATTTCCACTTGAAGGGACAAGCAGACCAGCCTGGAGCAGCTAGAAGAACTGAAGATACTTCTTGAAAGAAAGATCAAGAGGAAAAATACAAAACAATATAGGCAGACTGATTACTACAAGAACAAGCAAGTTGCTCGCCCAGGAGACATCAAGGGGTATGATGATGGTTATGGGGTAAATATGATTACCAGACCTATGATGTTTATGATAACAGCTATGTGACCCAAACACAAAGTGTGTCTGAATACTTTGACTATGGTAATAGAGTAAGTGAGGATGCCTATGACAGATACGGGCATTTGAGTGCCTCACTTCAAGTCGATTGCAGAGCACGAATGTATGCATTTTGTGTTGAGGAGCTGGAGTGATAATTATCACAGTGTGAAAATAAGCCCCACCTTGATTAATCTGTGAAAACAGCAGAGAAAAATGAAGCCAATGGACAACCATGCCAGCCATGTGAGCCAAGCATAAAGATGGTCCATTTTTAATAGCAAATAGAAATAGAAATGAAGGGAACTTTATTTCACAACTGGAGATGACAGAGCTTTCTTAATGTAGGCAAAATTTCTCAGTCACTTACAAAATGTCCACAAACTTGTTTTCCTGAGCTGTATTAATATTGAAATTATTATAGACTACTGAGAAAATGTAAGATAAATATTTATTTTTAATATATTTACAAAATGTAACTTTTAGTGAGTGTAGTATGACCTAGTGAAATTCTACATTTAAAATATTTTTAAATTCAGTCATCAAAATTAACTTTGAATCAGCTTTATTTTACTTGAAATTACACAGTACATAATGATTTGATACTTTGATTTTCCCTTGAATTATTACACAGTTTTAATCACAACATTCCTTCACCCTGTGATTATATAACCTTAACAAAAGTATTTCTGTGATGTCCAAACTGACCTTTCCATATCCTGTTCATTTTTCAACCATTAAACATTTTTCTTTGGACATCATCTCCTCTCCTACGTAAATGATAAATTGCTTCTTCTTATGCCCACTAAAAGACCAAGTTAAAACTTACACAAATCATTTCCACTTATCAGACACCTGATTACATCCTCTTAGTAATATAAGTTTCTATTAATCATCAATGCCTACACTACTTTATTGTTTCTACTAGCTAATTGTCAATTTTCTATCCTACATAATGTACTACTGTTTTCTATAACAAAAGAATTACTAACATCTACTCAATTATCTTGTTCTTCTGATGTAGTCAGTAAATTGCAGAACCACAGTGTTCTTGTTTCTTTCTTTTAAGGCTGTGGGGCATGTTAAAAAAGACCCTACCTGACTAATTGTTGCAAGAAGGGTAGATAATTAAGTTTTGACCACCTTTCATTTATGTTCACCATTCTCTGCCTAGTTACGTAGGTGCCTGTATGTAATAGTGGGGGTTTATGAATTCTGGCTGGTAATTGACGTAGATGAAGTCTATAGGGGTCAGTCAGCTTTACTTTAGTTTGTTATCTGCTTTTGTGATCTCATAAATGCAGTTGCTTTGTACTCAGGATTTCTATGAAAGGGAGTAGTTCATACAATTCCCTTTGAATTCAACACAATGAAGCTGAAACAATTGTTGCCAAACCGGTTTTTTCCTAAGGTCTGCAGAGCTCACAGTAAAAGCCATGAATATGGCCATATTATATATTTTTACAAGTGAATTCAGAGTTATCCTAAAGGGGAGATAGAGGATGTTTCTCCTGAGAATCATCTGCTTTGCATGATGTCTCTCCTTTTGCCAGGACTGTGTCAAACAGCAAAAGTGGCAGGACCGCTTCCCACAGAGATAGAGCAGCTGGGGACTCTAGACTCAGAGAGGGAGAGGGGCTGTGTGCTGACAACCAGGGGGCAGGCTTGTGGTGTATACCCTTTGGTTGTTTGATGATGCATGGAGAGGATTGTAACCAACGCAATGAAATGAAATAAGATAGGATGAATGTAAAGCTAATGTTCTCCCATGTAAACTATCACATAATTCACAATAAAACATTTAAAAAAGAAGAAGATAGAAGGTTTAAAGAGTCACTGTATCAAAAAGGAATGATAAATATTCAATCATTTCAAAAGAGGCAACATTTTGAACAAGAAGTTATGGCACTGAAAGAAAAGTTCAAAATACACTGGAGATTTTGGCAAAAATAAGACTCCCAGAATTGATGAAATACAAATTGAAATCTTTCAATAT
This sequence comes from Chrysochloris asiatica, assembly GCF_000296735.1. NCBI lineage: Eukaryota > Metazoa > Chordata > Mammalia > Afrosoricida > Chrysochloridae > Chrysochloris > Chrysochloris asiatica. The sequence goes on from NW_006408816.1 coordinate 2,680,855, forward strand.
ATTGGTGAAACACTGGAGACAATTGTCCATCTATGACAAGAAATTTAGAAGGCAGCTACCTGGTCAACCTATTAGAAAAAGTCCATATTTTTGCCCATTCCAAAGAGAGGTGGCCAATATAATGCAGAAATAATCAAACAATATAATTAATAGCTTATAAAAATAAAATTTAGTTGAAAGTAATTTTAAAATGACTGCAAAACCACCAGAAACTCAATTCAGAAGAAAACACTCAACTGGGGATATCATTACTTATGTCAGATAGATCTTAGCTGAAAGCAGAGAATACCAAAGAGATGTTTACCTATGCCTTATTGACAATGCAAAAACTTTTCACTGTGTGAAGCATGACAAGTTATTGATAACATTGAGAATAATGGATGTTCCAGAACACTTGATTGTGCTCATGAGGAACCTGTACATAGACCATGAGACAGTTGTTCAAACAGAACAAGGGGATACTGAATGTTATAAAATCAAGAAATGTGTGTGCCAGGGTTGCATTCTTTCAACATACTTATTTAATGCGGGAGAAAGATGAGGCTTTCTACTTCCATAAAGATTCATAGCCTCTGAAATCCTATGCAGGGTCGCTATGAGTTGTAACTGACTCCAAGGCATATCACCACCACCACCACCACCACCACCACTACTGAGCAAATGATCCAAGAAGCTAGATTTGATGAAGAAGAGTGTGACATCAGGACTGGAGGAAGGCTTGTTAATAACCTGTGACATGCAGATGATACAGCTGCGCTTGCTGAAAGTTAAGCGGAATAACAAACCTCACTGATTAAGATCATAGCCTTTAGTATGAATTATACCTCAATGTAGAAAAAAAAAGCAATACACCTCACAACTTTATCAATAGATAACATCATGATGAATGGAAAAAAAGATTGACATTGTCAAAGACTTCATTTTGACATGTATCTACAAACTACACTCATGGAAGAAGCAGTGGATAAATCAAATCATGTTTTGCATTAGGCAAATCTACTACACAAGACCTCTTTAAAGTGTTTAAGAAAAAATATATCACTTTGAGGACTAAGGTGAACCTGGCCAAAGTTATAGCATTTTCAATAGCCTCATACGCATGTGAAAGTTGGGAAACAAATAAGGAAGACTATAGAAGAATCAATGCACTTGAGTTATAGTATTGGAGAAGAAGACTGAAAGTACCATGGACTGAAAGAAAACAAACAAATCTGTTTTAGAAGAAGTACAGTCAGAATTCTCCTAGAAGTCAGAATGACCAGACATCATGTTTCATATGCAAGACATATCATCAGAAGGGATGGGTTGCTGGAAAAGGACATCTTGCTTGGTAAAGCAGATTGTCAGAGAAAAAGAAAAAAAACTCCAACTAAATAAATTATCACAGTGGTTACATCAATGGGCTCAAGTGTAAAATCAACCACATGCCTGTTGGTTTGTTGTACTGTGGTGGTTTGTATGACACCATGCTGCTAGAAGCACTGCCAATGGCACTGTAAATACCAGCAAGGTCTCCCATTGTGGGCAAGCTTTAGCACAGCTTCCAGAATAAGAAAAGGAAGGGAAAAGGACAGGTGAATTACTTCTGAATAATTAAGAGTGGAAAATTGTGTATATTGTCCGAAGATGTTCAGCTCCAGTTGAAAGTTGCTTTAAATATGACTGGGAAACAACTGACTCTGCAAATTAGAGTTGATTTACTTACATGGATGGGGAGAAACTTTTGGTACATTCATTTGCTGTTAGTGCACAACTCAAAATGAGAATTTAAAAAATGGGAAACATTCATTAAAAATCAGAAATTGGAATGCATGAAGTATAAATCGATGCCAATTGGAAATCATAAAAAATGAAAAAATACATAAAGATTGATATCAAGGCACAAATGAGCTGAAATGGACTGGTGTTGCTCATTTTGGTTTTCCATGCCAGGAATGGCATATAAATTAGACAATGCATTCACAAGATCATGTAAAGATCTATCTTGAAATTTAATGCTGTTCATGATAGACAAAGTCCTGGTATGGTACTATACGATAAGCACTTGATTGATAATAACCACCAGAGCGGTGATTCAAACTCACCAGTAGATCCTCAGAAACGCTATACAGGGTCGGTATGAGCCAAAAGTGACTTCGAAACCAGGATGGAGAGATTTCATGTCTCATATTTTGGGCATGTTCTCAGAAGAGACCAATGCTTGAAAAAGAACATTATGCTTGGCAAAAAAAAAAAAAGAAAGAGAGAGAAAAAGACCTCCAATGAGATAGGTTGACAAAGTGGCAGCAGGAATTGGTTCAATGGTTATAACAATTGTGAGGTTGGCACAGGATAAGGCAGTGTTTCTTTGTGTTTGCTATGCTTTGGAACCAACTTGATGGCATTTAAAAGCAACAACAATCTATTTGTGCTATAATGGCTGACTAAGAAGCATATCTGCCAATCTCTGTCAATCTTCTCTAGATTTGGCACAGGGGAGAATAGGACAAAGAGGTCTCAGAAATATCCCCTCTACCAAATATTTATGGGAATGACTCATGAATCAAATATGGCATCTGAAAATCATAAAAAATAGTTGGTATTTTGTAATCCATATTCTACATCTACACAGAAAATTTGATACAAACATGTAATTGTACTTTCTCACTTAAATACCATTATTTTGCTATTTTAAATAAATCTACAAAGAAAAATAAAATGGGTGGATATTACATAAAACAGTGAAGAAGAACGGATACATTTAAATAATGATGCTGACAAAAAATACTACATACACCATAGACTTACAGATGAATGAAAAATCTGCCTTGGTAGAAGTACAGTCAGAATGCTCTATAGAAATAACAATGGTGAGATTTCATCTCACATGTTTTGGGCATGTTGTCAGAAAGGACCAATCTTAGGAGACATTCATCATGCACGGTCAGGAAAAAAATGGGAAAATCTTCAACAAGTTTGGTTGACATATTGGCTGCAACAATGAGCTCAAATATAGCAACAATTTTGAGGACACAGTGGATCAGGTGGAGTTTTACTATGAGTTGTTTTTAAGTGCTGTTCAGTCAGTTCTGACTCATAGTGACCCTGTATAGAGTTTCTGAGAAGCAGTTAGTGAGTTTGAACCACCAAACTTAAAGTTCAAACAAACCTTGCAGTTCAATTCATTATCCTGCAGCTCCACACCAGGTCTATAGGACCAGAAAATTTTAAATATTGTTTTGATAAGTGCCATTGAGTTGGTTCCAGTTTATAGTGACTGTCAACAGTGCAGTCGGGTCCTGCACCATCCTCACATCCATTGCTGCTTTTGAGTCCATTGCTGTTGAAACTTTGCCAATGCATTTCATTGGAGGGTCTTCCACTTTTTCACTACCCTCTACTTTACCAGACAGGGATCTCTTCCAATCACTTGGTCAATTAGCGGTCTTCCAAATCTCTTGGGATACATGTATGAATGTTTCCAATGTTTCATCAGTTTGTTGAAAGATTTTAATAGGTATTCCATCAATTCCCAGAACATTGTCTTCACTCAACTTTGATTTTTTTGAACCGTATCACTGGCTGTTGCTAATATGCTACCTATAGCATAGTGGTTACGAATTGGGCTGTGAACCTTAAGGTCAGCAGTTCAAAACTGCCAGCTGCTTCGTGGGAGACAGATGAGGCTTTCTGCTCCAGTAAAGATTTACAGCCTCGGAAACCCTGTACAGGGTTGCTATGGGTCGGAACCAATTTGATGGCACTTAACAAAAACAACAAGAACATACAAATGGTTGCATATCAACCATTTATTTTTTGTACACTGACTTTATATTCCTTGCATCTTTTTATGATGCTTTCGGTATCATTCAACATTTTGTCCATAGAATCCTTCAATATTGTAATTACAAGATTGAATTTTTACTTCCGTTCTTTTAACTTGAGAAATACTGAGCATGTTCTTACTTTTTGACTGTCTAATTCCAGGACTTCTCACATTTCCTTATAATTCATCACTTTGTCTTCTCAAGTTTCCCTTTAAAATTTTCTGAATTCTCTCTTCATTACTTTCAGCTTGAAAATGCTGAGTGTTTAAAGGCAGGAGTTGTATGTGTTTTGTGCATACATCAATAAGCAACACATTGGGTGGGAAACACATATGTATGTTTTGAATAGATTTTATTTAAAAATTTGTTGAATGGATTGAGTGAGAAAATTTATTAATTTAAGCATTCTTGTTTTATGTTGGTCTTCACCTCTACATGGGTTATTTTTGTTGTTATGTGCTATCAAGTCAGTTTCAACTTATAGTGGCCCTGTATAGGGCTTTTCAGGAGCAACTGGTGAGTTTGAACTGCAAATCTTATGGCTCTAACTGACCTTGTGGTCTAGCAAATTATCCTGCATTGTAACACAAAAACTCCTTTAGATAGGTTTGTGGTTGTTGCTAAGTGCCTTTGAGTCAATTCCAACCCATATCAACCCTGTACAAGGTTTCCAAGTAGTAGCTGATGGATTTGAACCACCAACCTTGTGTTTTCCAGTCCAATGAACATCCTAAAGTGCCACACCATAATTGTATAGAAATAGGGAGCATAGGCATGTTTTATTTCCTATTCTATGGCCAAATTTATCAGACACTGAAATATTTAACACAATAAATGTAGTGTGTTTGAAGAGTTAATATGTTTGGAAGTGCAGTTTTGTTATTTTGTGTTGCAATACCTACAGAGCTTAGGAGATGGATTTTGATGCAGATTTGGAGAAAAAAACTATTTTTTTGCACCTCAATAGTCCAGTCAAAGAATACCATGTAGTTTTCATCATCTGAGAGCATACAGACAATGTTCTATGATAGAGTACTGTGCTAACACAACACTTACCTGTTCTTCATACTGTGTTGTTTGCATTGTTGCTGTGATGCTGGAAGCTATGACATCAGCATTTGAGGTACCAGCAAGGTCACCCATGATGGACAGGTTTCAGCAGAGCTTTGGACTAAGACAGGCTAGGAAGAAGGCGATGCAGACTACTTCTGAATGTTAGCCACTGAAAAGCTTATATATAACAGCTTGGTAAAATGGACAGTGAGTAAAAAAGAAGGCCTCCAATGAGATAGATTGACACAGTGGGGGCAGCAATGGGCTCAAATATAGGAACAATTCTGAGGAATGTGCAGGACTGGGCAGCACTTCGTTTTGATGTTCATAGGGTTACTGAGTCAGAATCAACTCTATGACACCTAACAACAACACTGATAACAATAAAAATGTTCTAAGGGTTGGCATTGACTGTAGAAACACTGGTGAGAAAGCCTGAAAAGTCCATAGATTAAGGGGCTTAGGGGTAGTCTTATGAGCCAATTCCTTCTCATTGACAGATGAAACCCTCTTAGGGACTCCTAGACATAAACTTAGAAAGCATAGGAGTTGGAAGTATGTTTTGTTTCTATCATTAGAGTATCAGGTAATAACAATTAGAACCTATAAAATCATCTAAAATAGCATGAGATCAATGGGATTATATGAAATAGGGGCTGAGGAGTCTAGATCCTAGCTAAAAACCTATATATATATTTGTTTTGTTTTTAGGTAGTTGCAAAGGTTTTACCTGCTAATCTTAGGAAGAAAGATGCCACCCCTAATCAGATTTCATCCTAAATCTGTGCACTGCAGTCTCCCATATTGTTCAACCATGGACTCAGCTCCCATACACTAGCAATCATGTTATTTCTCATATGTGCATCCTAGTTCTTGCATCTACATTGTTGTTGTTAAGTGCCTTTGAGTTGCTTCTGACTCATAGCGACTATGTATAGGGTTTCTGAGGAGCAGCTGGTGAGCTTGAACCATCAACCTTACAGTTCAAACTGGCCTGCAGCCCAGTGCATTAACCTAAAACGCCATACTGTTGTTGTTGGTGGTGCCTTCCAGTTGGATCCAAGCCATAGGGTTTCCAAGGAGCGGCTAGTAAGCTTGAACCACCAACCTTGCAGTTCAAACTGACTCTGCAGTCCAGTGTATTAACCTGCAGTGTCACATCAGAACTCCAAAGTGCCATGCTAGGATTCCTTCATTGGCTCCTGAGGCAGAGTTCATTCTCAGGCAACTTATATCAAAGCTTCCTCATCAAGAGAAGAGACATACCTTGAACAAACTTCAGTAATCAGTTCTTTTCCCTCTTATTGACCACTCTTACCCTGGGATTTGTAAACTTGCAAGAATCTTTTGTTGTTGTTGTGGGGGTGGCGGCTTGCTTGGCAGTAAGAGAAATCCCAAGTGTGTGTTGCACCACCTGACCCTTACCAACACCGATCCTAGGAAAATATGGAACAGAGAAGATGCAAGTGTCTTCTCTACCAGTTTGACCTCTTCCTTATATATTGCAATAAGTGACCGCTGACCTTTACTACTTTCATCTTATATTGTTTACTTAATTAGTTGCTGGGACTTCTAACAGATCAGCTGTTTCTCAAATCAGTTTAGCTCACTGACAAGGACTTTTCCTAATGATGAAGCATCTATTGCTGTTACATGCCTTCGAGTAGGTTCTGACTCTTAACAACCCTGTATAGGGTTTCTGAGGAGCAGATGTTGAGTTTGAACCACCGACATTGCAGTTTAAACTACCTTTAAGCTCAGTACTTATACTACAGTGCCATATCAGGACTCCATAAAGCATCTAGTTGTCATCAAATTAATTCCATCTCCTGCTGACCTCGTGTCCTACAGAATAGAACTGTACTCCATAGGGTGCACAAGAAGGTTACCTCTCAGAAGTAGAGTGTCACACCTTTCTTCCAAGCCACCTCTGAGTGGATTTGAACCCACAATCTTTCTGTAACAAATTGCAAATATAATATGATAAATTTGGAGGCATATGAAAAAAATGCAAGTAATATACGAAAGTAACATGCGTATATTGGATATGTCTTTTACAATCAACTTAAAAGGATAGAGTCTTTCTCAAATTCTTGTTTAATTTTCTGAATTTTAGAGTAGTGATTACGAGTCAAGCTGCCAACCTCAAGGTCAGCAGTTTGAAACTACCAGCTGTTCCGAAGGAGAAAGATGAGGCTTTCTGCTCCCATAAAGATTTACAGCCTCGGAAACCTTGTACAGGGTCACCGTGAGTTGTAAACGACTCCATGGCATATAACAACAACAACACAGGTATATTATCATCTATAGGAGTCCTGGTGTAGTGCCTTGGGTTAATGAGCTGGACTGTAAAGTTGGCTTGCACCAAAAGGTCGGTGGTTCAAGCTCACCAGCTACTCCTCAGAAACCCTGTACAGAGTCGCTATGAGTCTAATGCTGACTTGATGACACTTAGTAACATTAGTATTTAATATGTGTGTTGATCATTGGACAAAATACAACACTATAGGAGACCAGAAGTTTGATCAAAATATTATACTTGCATGGCATTGTTGAATAGATATATAAAACAACATTTAAAGAAAAAATATTCCTCTCCTACATAAAATGTTATGCTATTTAAACCATTATAACATCAACAAAAAAAGAAACATGCAAAATAATGGAAAAATATGCTACCTCTTGCTTCCGCTGTCATAGAAAGCAATGAATATAGATGTGAATTATTGTATTACCATAACATTCTTTAAAGATAAGAATCTTTCAATGCTTTTGTAGTAATAAAGATAATCATTGAAAATTCGGAAAATAATTGTCCTCTTTTTCTCTGCTCCTTATGAGTAATGTTAAATGAACAAAGTATAAGTAAGCAATTTTATGAAGTATGAATGCCGATTTAGAAATGCAACTTCAGCTCAGTATGAAAAAGAATCTAAATTATTGCACACCATAAATTACATGTGTGACTACATTAAAAATATATCAATAAGATCAACAAACACTGACACAATTACAAACAAAAGCATCTTTTCACAAAAAATCTATTGGAGAATCGTAAAAATAATATGCAAGACAAAATTTAGCTTTATAAATATAATGGGATATCTGTTCAATATAAAATTTTTTTGTTTGCTTTAATTAAGCAAGTTGAAGTCATCTTTGGATTGTAACTAACTGATAATTCTAAGGTGTACTTTCATTTCACAGTATTTTATCCCTTTTTTCCCCTTGTTTTGCTACACACTAATCAAATATGTATCTATAATACTGTTGTTTCATATGTTTTAATTCCAAGTCCATAATTCTCATAAGAATTGTTGTTTACATCATCAAATCAGAATATATTGGGTCCAACGTCCCTCAAGGTACACATGCATCAAAGGAAATAGTAAATTTTTACTGTTCTTTTTTAAAACACAGAAAGAAGAGAGTTGAAGAAACTAATTTTGAAACAGTTTATTATTAAGAAAAAATATTTTAGAAAATATATAATCTTACACATGAATATATAATTTTATATATACCTGTCATATTTACATATTATGGCAAATTATTTTGATCAATAAGGGCAGAAAACCACATTCTCCTAAGTTGTACATAAATAAAACAGTTAAAAAAGAAACATATTATATTATCTTGTGAAATTATACTGTAACAATAAATATATTGCATTTTATTGTTTATTGAATTTCTAGATCATGAAAAGATTTTGTTAAAAATAATATGTCTCTTTCTCTCTCCCCCTCTTTAGCCATTGTTGTTGTTTTGTGCCTTTGAGTCAGTTCCAACTCATAGAAACCCTGCATAGGGTTTCCAAAGAGTGACTGGTGAGCCTAAACTGCTGACCTTGTGATCCAAACCAACCTTGCAGTACAGCGAATTAACCCACAGTGCCATATCAGGACTCTTTAACACTTATTGAGTCTCAAAATGTAAGTTAATTGGTGGAAAATAAATACATTGGGAGAAATCTATATAAAAAAAATGTATATTATTCTGTTTGCATACTAAAATATGTTACCTGGTGATATTTTAAATAGCACATATACATTATATAATAGTAATAACTACTTACTAAAGCCAGTATCCAAGCTTAAGTCATGAATTCATGCTTAGGCTTAACAGAGTAATTAATTTGTTGTTATTGCTGTTAATTGCTGTCGAGTCAGTTCTGACTCATAGTGATTATGTGTGAGGTTTCCAAGGATCAGCTGGTGAAATTGAGTTGCTGACTTCGGTGTTCAATAATAAATAGTTATTGATTTCTTGCAAAAATATCCCAAAAATGTGTCAATAATTATCAGAAAAGCATTGTTGAAATATATTTTACAAGTATTTTCTATGAGACTTTTTCATTAAATGTCAGATTATTTTGATTTACTATATTGAATGTCCTGGTTTGTAAAGTAACTTAACACATATACCATAAGAGCAATTAAAATGTGAAGAATGGGAATTAACTGATGAAAAAAGTTTTAATTATACTTATCACCTATTATAAAACATTTTTCAAAAAGTCTAATGTTTTAATAGTTAAGTGTGCTAATGGTTGGTGGTTCATATTAATCAACAACTCTAGGAAAAAGATGTGGCAGTCAGTGTCTATACAGATTATAACATTGCAAACCCTGTGGGGAAGTTCTATATTGTACAATAAAAGTGTACATGTACAACTATAGTGAGAATAAGGTATGACTATTCTGTTAGTTTCTCATACTATGGTAACTGTTGTGTTTCTGGGTTGATGGAATCTATGTCACCAGTATTTTAAATATCAGCAGGGTCACTCATGGTGAACAGGTTTCAATAGAGCTTCAAATAAGAAAAACCTTTCAATTCTGAATGGCTAGTCATTAAAATCTTATGAATAACAGTGGAATGTTGTCTGATATAGTCACAAAAGATGAGACCCTCAAGTTAGAAGAGCTGCTTTCAAAAATTAATACTTGGCAGGTGCCATCAAGTTTGGTACTGATTCACAGAGATCTTATTTATAATAGAACAATATCTTTGCTTTTTAATACTTTAAAGTGGTCTTGTGCACAAGATTTGACTAATGCAATACATCATTTGATTTGCTGTCTGCTGATTAATGAGTGTTGAATCGCATTCAAGCAAAAAGATTGGCAACTTCAGTCTTTTCTCTATTTATCATGGCTTTATATATTGCCACAGTTTTGATGATTTTTGTTTTCTTTTACATTGAGGTGCAAACAAAATGAAGTTTTTGATCTTCATCAGTAAATATTTTAAATCCTTTTCATTTCCAACTAAGTGTTCTGCAATACCGGTTCTTCACAATGTTATCAGTAATCATAAACCAGACAGTCAAAAGCCTTTGCATAGTCAATAAAGCAGAAATACATTTCTGGTATTCTCTGCTTACAACAAAGATCCATATGATACCAGCAATGACATCATGAGTCCCACATCTTCCTCTGAATCTAGTTTGAATTTATGGTAGTTCCTGTTGATGTATTATTGCAGGTGTTTTTGAATAATCTTCTGCAACATTTTACTTGTACATGATATTAATGATAAATGTTCAACAATTTTCATATTAAAGTTGGCCTCCTTTCTATGTATCTATTCCAGTTATTTGGCTAGGTAGGTGTCTTCCAAATGTCTTGGCATAAGGCACCTCCAGTGCTGTATCAATTTGTTGAAAGATTTCATTTTGTATTCCACCAATTCCTAGATTCTAGTTTTTCACTAATGCTTTCAATGCAGCTTGGACTTTTTCCTTAAGTACCATAGGTTCTTGCTACCTTTAGAAATAGTGGAACGTCAACCTTTTCTTTTTATTACAGTGACTCTGTGCATTCCTTACATCTTCATTGATGTATCATGTATCATTCAATTTTCTTCCCATAGAATTCTTCAAAATTTCAAACCAAGGATTTAATTTTTCTTCAGTTATTTCATCTTGAGAAATGCTGAGCATGTTCTTCCCTTTGGTTTCCTAACTTCATGGCTTTGCACATTTCATTATAGTACTTTATTTTCTCTTCTGGAGTTGACTTTTGAAATTTTCTATTCAACTCTTAATTTCTTATTTCTTCCATTCACTTTAGCTTCTTTATGCTCAAGAGCAAGTTTCAGAGTCTCTTCTGACATCCACTTAGGTCTTGTCTTTTTTTCCTGTCTTTTTTATTGACCTATTGCTTTTTTTCTGTAAGTTTTTTTTATGTTATCTCCCAACTTTCCTTATTTTCAGTTATTAGTGTTTAATGCATCAACTTTGTTTTTGAAATGGTCTCTAAATTCAGGTGGGTTATTTTTAGTCATATTTTCATTCTTGTGGACTTGCTTTAATATTCTTTTATTAGGTTTTCACCTGAACTTACATATGAGAAATTAGGGGTCTGTTCCAGTCTGCCCCTGTCCTTGTCTTTTCTGATGATATTGATCTTCTCCATAATCTCTTACCACAGAGGTAATAAATTTGATTCTTGTATATTCTGTCTGGTGAGTTCTATTTGTATAGTTGCCTTCTTGTATATTCTGTCTGGTGAGTTCTATTTGTATATGTTGTTTAAAGAAGGAATTCATAATGAATAAGTCATTGGCCTTACAAAATTCTATCATGCTCTCACCAGCATTGATTCTATCACCAAGGTCATATATTTAAACTGCTTATCTTACCCCTTAGTCTCCAACTTTCACATTTAAATTTCTAGTAATTATCAGTGTATCTTGATTTTATGGTTTGTTTTTTTCCCCAATATCACTCTGAAGAAGTTGGTAGACTTCTTTTCACCATCACTTTCTTTAGTGGCTGGTGTTTATAGTTGAATAATAGTGGTACTAACTGGTCTTTAAAGAGCTTGTGTAGTATAG
>NW_006408816.1:2695855-2698501 GCF_000296735.1 Chrysochloris asiatica
AGAGATCATCTGAAGAACAGATTTGATGAATTAGACACTAAAGACCAAAGACCGGAAGAGTTGTGGGATGACATCAAGAATATCATACATGAAGTTGTTGCATTAATTGTCAAAAAAGAACATATCAAGATTAGTCATGAGGCATAATGCTGTCTGTGATAGTATAATATCCATGTCCCTGCAAGGAAGACCACTTAATACCACTATTATTCAAATTTACACACTAAACCCTAAAGCCAGTGAGGATGAAATAGAAGAATTCTATCAACTTCTTCAATCTGAAATTGATCAAATATGCAATCAAGATGTATTTATCATTACTGATGATTGGAATGCAAAGATTGAGAACAAAGAGGAAGGATCAGTAGTTGGAAAATATGGCCTTGGTTATAGAAATGATGCTGGAGATTGCATGATAGAATTCTACACAACCAGTGATTTGTTCATTTCAAATACTTCCTTCAAACAGCATAAGAGATGATTATACATGTGGACCTCACCAGATGGAATACACAGAAATCAAAATGACTGCATCTGAGGAAAGAGACAGTAGAAAAGCTCCATACATCAAACAAACCAAGGCCAGGGGAAGATTGTGGAACAGACCATCAATTGCTCATATACAAATTCAGACTGAAGCTGAAGAAAATGAAAATAAGTCCATGAGAGCCAAAATGTGAACTTGAATATATCCTGCATGAGTTTAGATATCATCTGAAGAACAGATTTGATACATTAAACATTAAAGACCAAAGACAAGAAGAGTTGTGGGATGACATCAAGGAAATCATATAGGATGAAAGCTAAAAGTCATTAAGAAGACAAGAAATAAGGAAAAGATCCAAATGAATGTCAGAAGAGACACTGAAACTTGCTCTCCAGCACAAAAATGCTAAAGCAAATGGAAGAAATGAGGGGGTACAAGAATTTCCCATTTCAGCTGGAGAAGACAAAGTGGAATATTACAATGAAATGTGCAAATATTTGGAGTCAGAAAACCAAAAGGGAAGAACATGCTCAGCAATTCTCAAGCTGGGGGAACTGAAGAAAACAACCAAGGCTCAACTTTCACTATTGAAGGATTCTCTGGGCAAATTATTGAATGATGCAGAAAGCACCAAAAGAAGATGGAAGGAATACAGAGAGTCACTGTACCAAAAGGAAATGGTTGATGTTCAACCTTTTCAAGAGGTAGCATGTGATTAAGAGCTAATGATACTGAAGGAGGACGTCCAAGGTGCATTGAAGGAATTGGCAAAGAAAAAGGTACCAGGAATTGATGGGATAAAAATTGAAATCTTTGAAGAAAGTGAGGCGGCACAGGAGGCACTCACTCATCTCTGTCAAGAAATTTGGAAGACAACTATCTGGCCGACTGATTGGAAAAGATCTGTATTTCTGCACATTCCAAAGACAGGTGATTCAACAGAATGCAGAAATCATTGGACGATATCTTTGATATCCTATGTGAGTGAAGTTTTATTTAAGGTAATACAGAAATGGTTGCAAGCATACATTGACAGAAAACTTCCAGAGGTTCAAGCCTGATTCAGAAGAGGACATGGTTTGAGGGATACCATGGCTGATGTCCAATGGATTTTGGCTGACAGCAGAGTATACCTGAGATATTTACCTCTGCTCTAGTGACTATGCAAAGGCTTTTGATTGTGTGGATCATGACAAGCTATGGACAGCATTGTAAAATATGCAAGTAAAATGTTGCTGATAATAATCCAAAAATGGTTGCAGCTATTCATTCATGGGGAGCTGCCAGCAATTAAGCCAGATTCACAAAAATATGTGGAACTAAGGAGATCATTGCAAAAGTCAAATGGATCATGCCTAAAAGCAGAAAACACCAGAAAACTGTTTAGTTATGCTATTTTGACTATGCAACAACATCCAGCTGTGTGGATCAAAACAAATTCTAGATAGCATTGAGAAGAATAAGTATCACAGAACACTTAACTGAGCTAATGAATAACCTGAATATAGACCATTTGTTATAACAGATCAAGAGGATACGGGATCATTTAAAATCAGGAAATGTATGTGTCAGAGTTCTATGCTTCCATCATACTTAGTCTGTATGTTGAGCAAATAATCAAAGAAACTGGATTATATGTAGAAAAATGTGGCATCAAGTATAAAACTCCAACTTGAAAGGATGAGCAAACCAGCCTGGAGCGACTAGAAGAACAGAAGATACTTCTTGAAAGAACGACCTACAGGAAAAATACAAAACAATAGAGACAGATGGACTGCTATTACAAGAACAAACAAATTGCTTGTCCAGGAAACATCAAGGCAAGTGGTTGGATCCCCTTAATGCAAACCCCCTTCCAAGACTAAGACTCAACGGAAATACTCTCCCTGATTGGTGACCACACGCATCGCCGATAGGGGGAAGTGGGGTAAAAGCAGCAATGAAGCGGCAGGCTAAGCCCTAAAATGTTCAGTGGGCTTCTGTGGACCCAAATGGGGACCTGATTGACCAGCAGTGTGGGGAGACCTGGGGACTCCTGGGCTCAGAGTCAGCAGTGTGGCCACAGAGGACTAGAGTGGAGAGTGAAGCTACCAGCTGATAGGAAGAGAGGGCATATGCACAAGAACACCCACACCTGCAGATGGTACCCACGTGACCTG
>NW_006408816.1:2699301-2706019 GCF_000296735.1 Chrysochloris asiatica
AACTAAAATTCCCTCATGTAAAATATCATATAATTCACAATAAAACATGAAAAAAAAAAAAAAAAGAATAAAGGATAAGGACTTCCATTTTGATGGTGGGTGAAGCTGAGACAGGTAAGGAAGGCTCCTAGGCAGAGTCATGGATAAACCAAAGAAAGCATTTCCTGGAGTAGCCCCAGAGTTTTGGATCTTGTACAAGGTGCCTGGATCCAGGTTCCCGCACTCACCAGTGGAGAAATCTGAAGGTGAAAAGTAAAATATGCAATTGCTGAACTGATCCAGACACAGTACAAGGGATGCTCCCGGTGATCCCTTGGCCTGGGCAAAGATCAGAGGGTGAGGTCACAGCCAGGCTGGTACTGTGACACAGTGTTAAAAACAGCAGAGCTTCTAGAAAAAGAGGTGTGATCAACTTTATACTCTTCTATCCTTCTCTCTTCTGTTGTACCCTCACTACCCAGCATCCACCTTCAGGTGGGTGGGAGCACACCCCCAAAATGGCCCAGTGCTACACCCACAGTTTTCCCACAGCACAGTGAGGAGGTCCCTGGGAGGAGCCCTATTGGTCTGACAGACTGATCCATTGCCATTTCTTATGACCTCTGATTCTGGAACCTAGCACTAAAGTTGACTTGGGTAGGTACCGTTTATACCTGACTTACCTAGCAAGAAAAAAAGCAGGCCTGGTCACACAGCCAAAACGTATGTACACCTTGTAAAACCTCAATATAAAAGGCAAGAGCCAAGACCTGCTATTATATATAAGGACACAGCTATTTTGAGAATTACATTGTGCAGACGCAGACACCTAATTGACTTTCAGAGATACAAATAGTGAACAATCTTTCTTCCATTCATTTCACAATATTTATCGGCACACCTCCATAGTGGTAACTAGAGGAGGGGCCTGAGCGCGTGGACACCGCCACCCACTGCTGGAGGTTTCTACAATGCACACACACTGACCTGCACTACAAAGGCTACTGGACAGTTGGTTATGGTTTTATTCTTGTTTTTGAGAGATGTTTTTTTGTCTCTGCTTTTATATTGTTTGTTATTAGTCACTTTGGTCTCACTTTTTTTCCTGGTGGTGGGAGCTTTCTTTCCCTATCTTACTCAAAAAGAGACAGCAATAGTGTCCATATAGTCAAGCTACAAGCATACCCCATAATATCCTACCATCTGGACAGACATTACATGTAAAAAGGGAAGCCTATCTACAGATCACACCCACCAAAAGACACTCAGTAAGCTTAACAACACAGCAACACGCATTTATTTAATCATTAAGCACCCACCTAACTACTGAAAATGTCCAAGATAAAACAATGAAAGATCCAGCACATGTCCTAAAATAAAAAAGAGTAACAAAGACAAATGAGGTGGAGGCAGACATAGACTCCCCACTAGAAAAAAGAGCAGGCTTTAGATTTGTCTGAAAAGGAATTTAGAAGAATAATATGGAGACAAATTCAATTGCTCCACAGAGGGGTCAAGAAAAATAAGAAAGAAGTCAAGAAAATGCTACAATAGCAACCAAACAATATAGATATAGCATTGGAAACAATTCAAAACTGTGAAAAGAGGTCCAGATAATTAATAATAAAATATCAGAAGTGGACAACACACTGAAAGGACAAAAAGAGGAGAATTGAAGAGATGGAAGCCAAAACTAGCAAACTGAAACACAAATCTTTCAATATTGCTAAGATAGAAGAGCAAGCAGAAAAAAGGATAAAAAAAGTCAGAAGACAGTCTAAGATTCATGATGGATAACATGAAGAGGAATAACTCAAGAATTATTGGCATTCCAGAACAGGATGAATCAGAGACTCCATAGAGGAGATTTTTAAGGAGGTTCTAGAAGAAAATGTCCCTAGCATCTTGAGGCTGAGAAGATAAAATGAGGCCCAGGAAGGATAGACCCCAAAAGAAAATCACCAAGACATATCATAATCAAGCTTTCCAAAATCAAAGACAAGGAGAGAATCCTAAAATCAGTCAGGGTAAAGAGACGTGTTACCTACAAAGGAAAGCAAATCAGATTAAGCTCTGACTTCTCAGCAGAAACTATGAAGACAAGAAGGTAATGGGGAGACATATATAAACCCTAAAAGAACAAAACTGCCAACCAAGAATCGTCTATCCAGCAAAGCTGTCAATCAAATATGATGGTGCTATCAAAATATTTCAGGATAAACAAAAGCTAAGAGATTTTGTCAAAGCAAGTGCAGTGCTTCAAAGCATCATGAAGGTAGTTCTTTGGAATGAAAACTAACAAGAACAGACAACAACCAGAGACTGACAGATGTTGCAACATGACCCAGACTCAGTTGACAGATAGCAGAGTTAAGAACAGAACAAAATTACAAATTCAGAGTACCGCTGAGGCCAATTAAAGATCAAAATATCACCAATGTCAAAGAATAGAGAAACAGATGAACAGAGATTCAGGTGGTGAGGAGGTCAGGTAAATTTCAGGATACAATGCTGTTGTTGTTGTAGTTAAGTGCCTTTGAGCTGATTCTGACCCATAGCGACCCTGTATAGGGTTTCCAAGGATCAGCTGGTAAGCTTGAACCTTTGACATTGCAATTCAAATGACTTAGTAGTCTGACGCATTAGCCCAAAACATCACACAGTTAATAGACTAGAGGGCAAGCCCAAAGAGAATTAATACATCACAACTTATCATGAAAATGAAGATCCAAGCAGAACAAGGAAGCTTGAAAACTAAAAATAAACCGACAAGAAATAGCACAAAAAAACATGAACTCAGCACATGAAGGCATGAAGAACAAAGGAATGAACAGTACCACAAAAAATTAACATAATGACAGCAATTAATTCATATATATCGATATTTACAATGAATGTCTGTGGATAAATTCACCACTGAAGAGACAGAGAGTGGCAGAAAGGATAAGAAATAAAGACCTTTCAATATGCTGCATGCAAGAGACACACCTTACACACAAGATAAAAACAAACTAAAATTTAAAGGATGGGAAAAAATATACCAATCTAATTGCAATAAAAAAACAAGCATAAGTGGCAATACTAACCTCTGTTAAAATAAACTTTAAGGCAAAGACCATCATAAGAGATAAAGAAAGATACTATCTCATGATTAAAGGATCAATTGAGGAAGATGACATAACCATAATAAATATCTACACTCCCAATGAAATAGCACCAAGATATATAAAGCAAATCATACTACAATAGAAGAAAGAAAGAAAGAAATCTATAATTATAGTCAGAGATTTTAATATGCCACTTTCAAAAGGGATAGAACAACCAGAGAGAAACTCAACAAAGTTACAGAGAACTAAACAGCACAATCAATTAACTTGAACTCATAGATGTGTACAGAGCATTCAACACAACAACAGCACAATACACATGTCTTCCCAGTGCACATGGAACATTCTCCAGAATTGACCATGTATGAGGTCATAAAGCAAACCTCCATAAATTAATAAACATCAAAATATTACAAAGTATCTTTTCCAACCACAATGCCATAAAACTAGAAATCAACATTAAGAAGACCAAGAAATAAATTTGAATACATGGAAACTGAATAACACCCTGCTGAAAAGTGACTGGATAATAAAATAAATTAAACATGAATTTATAAAGTTCTGAGAAACAAATGAGAGCGAAAAAAAACATACCAAAATCTTTCAGACACAGAGAAAGTGGTGCTGAGAGGACAATTTATTGTGATAAATGCTTACATCCAAAAAGAAGAAAGAACCAAAATTAACAAATTAACACACCATCTCCAACAATTAGAAATAGACCAAAAGAGGGAACCTACAGTCATCAAAAGAAAAGAAATAATAAAGTTTAGAGCAGAAATAAATGAGATAGAAAACAAAAAATGTAGAATGAATCAACAGGACAAGAAGCTGGTCCTTTGAAAGGATTAATAAAATTGACAAACTATTGGCAAACCTAACAAAAGACAAGAGGGAGTAGACACAAATAACACACATTACAAACGACATGGTCAATGTCACGTGGAACCAAAGGAAATCTAAAGGATCATAACAGAATAGTAAGAAGAGTTGTACTCTAACAAATTTGAAAACTTACAAGCGATGGATACATTTTTAGAAAAACACGGCCTACCTAAACTCACAGTGAAGTAGAAGACTTGAATAGACTTATAACAATAGAAGAAATTGATCAGGTCATCAAAAACTCCCAACCAACAAACGTCCAGGCCCAGATGGCATCTCTGGTGAGTGCTACCAGACATTCAGGGAAAAGTTGCAACCAATTCCACTCAAATTATTCTAGACTATAGAAGAGGATGGAAAACTTCCTAATACATTTTATGAAACAAGCATAACCCTCATACCAAAACCAGGGAAGGACATAATTAAGAAAGAATATTACAGACCAATATCCCTCATGAACATAGATTAAAAAGGTATCAATAAAATCCCAACCAACAGAATCCAGCAGTACATAAAAAAAAATAATAAAAATACATCATGACCAAGTGGGATTCATATCAAGAATGCAAGGATGGTTCAACATAAGAAAAATAATCAACCTAATCCACCATATAAATGAGAAAAAGAAAAGAACCACATGATCATATTGATTGATGCAGAAAAGACATGTGACAAAATCCAATATCCATTCCTGAAAATACCCTCAATAAAATAGGAATTGAAGGGAAATTCCTTGACATAATTAAGAGCATATACACAAAACCAACAGCCTGCATTACTCTCAATGGAGAGAAACTGAAAGCATTCCCTCTGCAAACAGGAACCAGACAAGGATGCCCTTTGTCACCACTCTTGTTCAATATTGTGCTGGAAGTCTTAAAAAGAGCTATAAGACAAGACATGAAAATTAAAGGCATCCAAATTGGCAAAGAAGAAGTAAAACTCTCTCTATTTGCAGATGATATGGTCTTATACATAGAAAATCTCAAAGATTCAGTAAAAAAACCTACTAGACCTCATTGGAAGATTCAGCAAACTGGAAGGGTACAAGATCAACATATAAAAATCAGCTGGATTCCTCTATAGTAACAATGACAGTGCTGAAAAAGAGATGAAGAAACAATATCATTTAAAATAGCTGCCCAAATGATGAAATATCTAGGAATAAATGTAACCAGAGAAACAAAGGACCTATACAAAGAAAACTACAAAACACTACTCCAAGAAACCAAAAGAAACTTATGAAAATGGAATATATGATACTCCTGGATACAAAGACTCAACCTGTGAAAATGCCAATACTGCCCAAATCAATTTACACATATAATGTAATCCCAATCCAGATTCCAATGATATCCTTCGAAGAGATGGAAAAAACAATTACAAACTTTCTATGGAAATGAAAGAGAGACAGGAGAAGCAAAGCACTGCTTAAGAAGAAGAAAAATGTTGTAAGTGTCTCAATCCCTGACTTTAAAAGTTACTACACAGCTACAGTGGTGAAAACACTCTAGTCCTGGTACTATGAAAGATACATTGATTAATGGAACAGACTCGAGAATTCAGAAATTAATGCATCCACATACAGCCAGCTGATTTTTGACAAAGTATATTGCATGGGGAGGAGATAGTCTCTTCAACAAATGGTTATGGCAGAACTGGAAAGCAATATGCAAAAGATTGAAACAAGACCTTCACCTCACACCTCATACAAATCCAACTCAGCTTGGATTAAAGACCTAATGTGAATCCCAGAATTAAAAAACCATCAATGAAACCATACGGACAAATGTGAGGACCCTAATACAGGGCATAAGTAGATTACCAAAAATTTTGAAAATTACACAAATGAAAGTGGACAAAATAGATGCTTAAGACATACTAATTATTAAAAACTTAGGAGCATCAAAAGACTACACCAAAAGAGTGAAAAGGGAGCCCAAAGAATATGAAAACATCTTTTACAATGACACAGCAGACAAGGAATTAATTTCTAAAATATATAGGAAACTACGACACATCTACAAAAAAAGACAAAGAACCCAATTAACAAATGGCACAGGACATGAACACACACTACACCAATGAGGAAATCTGAGCAATCAACAAACATATGAAGAAATTTTCATGATCACTTGTTGTTAATGCCGTTGAGTTGGTTCCTACCCATAGGGACACTGTATAGGGATTCCAAGGAGTGACTGGTGAACTTGAACCACCGACCTTGTAGTTCAAATGGCTTTGCAGTCTGGCACATTAACCCATAGTGCCTAGAGACATGCAAACAAAACCACAATAAAATATCATCTTACACCAACAATAAGAGCAAAGATCAAAAAAGTAGAGGACAGTAAATGCTGGGGAGAATGCGGAGAGATTGAGACCCTCCTACATTGCTGGAGGGATTGCAAAATGGTTAAACCACTATAGAAAACAATATGGTGCTTCCTCAGAATGTTGGACATAGAGATACCTTATGATCTAGCAATTACTCTACTTGGCATTTATCCACAAGAAATGCAAGCCATAACACAAGTAGAATTATGCACACCTATTTCATAGCAACACTATTTACAATAGCAAAAGAATGGAGACAGGCTAAGTGCCCATCAACTGAAGAATGGATAAGCAAACTGTGATACATGCACACAATGGAATTTTATGCTAGTTTGGAGAATAAGAAGGAAGATGCAAGCAACAGCATAACATGGATAAGCCTTGAGGATATTACGCTGAGTGAAATTATT
>NW_006408816.1:2728126-2729128 GCF_000296735.1 Chrysochloris asiatica
AGAAACCACATGGGTGATGTTACAACAGAACCAACGGAAATAAAAAAGAGAATGACAGAATACTATAAAAGAGTTGTATTCCAAGAAATTTGGAAATCTAGAGGATATTGATACATGTTTAAAAAAACAAGACTTACCTACACAGAGCGAAGTAGAAACTGTAACAGGCCTATGACAAAAGAAGAAATCTATCAGGTCATCAAAGAACTCCCAACCAAAAAAAATCCAGGTCCATATGGCTTCATTGGTGAGTTTTACTAAACATTCAGGGAAGAGCTGTCACTTGTTCTATTCACATTATTCCAGAATATAGAAGAGGATGTAAAAGTTTCAAATACATTTTATGAAGGAAACACAATCCTTATACCAAACCAGGGAAGGTCATCACTAAGAAAGAATATTATAAACCTATATCCCTCATGGACATAGATGCAAAACTTCTCAACAAAATCCTAGCAAATAGAATTCAACAACACATCAAAAAAATAAAAATCATGACCAATTAGGATTCATATCAGGGATACAAGGATGGTTCAATATTAGAAAAAAAAAAAATTAATGCATTCTACTACATGAACAAAAAGGGGGAAAAAAAGAAAGAAAATAATCACATGATCATATTGACTGATGCAGAAAAGGCATTTGATAAAATCCAACATCCATTCCTGATTTAAAAAAAAAAAAAAAACACTCAACAAAGTAGGAATTGAAGGTAAACTCCTCAACATAATTAAGAGCATATATTCAAAATGAACAGACAATGTTACTCTCAATGGAGAGAAACTGAAAGCTCTCCATGTGAAAACAAGAACCAGACACATATTCGCTTTATCACCACTCCTATTCAATATTGTGTTGGAAGTCTTAGCCAGAGAAATAAGGCAGGATAGCAAAATTAAGGGCATCCACATTAGCAAAGAAAAAGTAAAACTCTCTCTATTTGCAGATGGTATGATGCTATGCATAGAAACCCCCAAAGGCTCAGAAAAAAATACTATTAGA
>NW_006408816.1:2730944-2733080 GCF_000296735.1 Chrysochloris asiatica
AAAAAACTTAAGAAAATATATTTATACTAAAAGAAGAAGATGAAGAAGAAGAAGAAAAAACATCTGTTGGTTACCAGAGGCGTTGGGAGGGGGAAAAAAAGCACAAGCTAGGTGATAGTCACATATTAGCTCTGGTATTGGGGAGGAAAATATAGAAACAAGGAGAGGGCAATATACAAGAATGAGGAGGGGTTTGTAAGAACAAGAAAATAGAGGAACACTTAGGTAGGTTTGCATGGGTTAAATGGGACAGATATAAATATTGATATATACTCAACCTTGGAACAACGGGACTTTGTGATACAGGGATTGAAGCAAAGTCTGATTTGGTAAAAGAGGGAAAATAATGTTAAGATTCTTGACTGTCTTATGGATATTGGTTTCCCTTGCCTACTATTGTAAAATAGACTCTTGAGCGGGATAGGATGGAATATTGGGAAACATGATTACAGAAAGCTTGTAAGCCAATGTTTTGCTTTTAACTGATTAGAATACCTAAAATGGATTCTAGAACTTGCCCAGTGAAATAGGCTTCTGTGGAGCCTTTGTAGTGTATAGGACCTTAGGTGGAATCCTAAGCCCCAACCAGAATCTGCTAAGGTAGGACATTCCCACTTGAAAGAACATGCAGACCAACCAGGAACAGCTAGGGGAGCAGAAGATACTTCTTGAAAGAAAGACCAGCAGGAAAAAACAAAAACAAAAACGGCAGACTATTCTGTTATTCCAAGAGCAAGCAAGATGTTCTCCTGAGAGCCATCAAGCCAAGTTATGAAGTTCCTTCAGGACAAACACCCTTCCAAGACAAAGCTCAAAGGGAACACAAAAGCAAACATAATGACCACATTGGTCTACTTGTGAGTGGAAATAGGGCAAAGGTAGTAACGAAGACATGGACTGAATTCAACCATATTCCATAGACTTCTGTCAACCTTAAGGTGAGAGAGAGAAGAGGAAGGTCCAGTTGGTTTGAAGCTTGGGGAGACATGGGAACTCCTGAGTCCACAGACGAGGACCTAGCCAAAGTGGGCTAGAACTTGTACTATCTGCAAGCTTGGATGGCTTGATGACTGGAACTCAACTAGAGAAAGATAAAGAAGTTTGATAGGGAAGCAAGTGTAGATCGCTACAATTTGATGAACTTGAGCTATACTCTTGGATGTTTGTTGTTAAGCGTCATCGAGTCGATTCCAACACTTAGGGACCCTGTATAAGGTTTCTGAGGAACAGCTGGTGAACTTGAATCTCCAACCTTGTGGATCAAACTGATTTTGTAATCCAGCACATTAACACAAAGTAGCTTAAAATATCATCTAAGAGGGAAGGAGTCTTCTCATCAAGGATCAAGCCTATCCTTTCAGTACACAAGCTTGATAGGGACAAGCAACTTAAACATTGGATACCTGAAATGGCAAAGGGGGGTGGGTAGGGGAGTCTATAAAGGCAAGAAATGGTTGACTTAAAAGTTTTTAAGAAGGAGGTTAATTTCAGAGCATGTGGGGGGAAGGTAGAATCCCAACTGAATAGTTTTCATCTTGTCTAGATAGGTAGTTAAAGGAGCCGGGGATAGGATTCTTTTGATTCAATAACAAGTAATTGTTACCAAGACTAATTGTGATCTTCACAACTCTAAATGTAGGAGTTGTATAACAAAAAAGAGGAGTAGTTAATATTTCATTCCAATAACAAACGACCAGAGAAGAATATGAGCAGAACTTGGAATCCTAACCAGAGAAGCAGGGACACTAGAGATGGAGACAGAGATGAAGCCATGGAAAAATAGAGCAGCTGAGGACTGTAGACTCATGGAAAGCAAAAGGCTGTGTGCTGGTAGGCAGGAGGCAGGCTTGCAAAACGTGTCCTTTGGATGTTTAAGTGATTATATATTCCTGCGTGTTTTGTGTATATATAAAAGAACACGGGGGAATAGAGGCAATACCGGTAACCAATGCTGCATGGACAGAATTGTAATCATTGCAATGAAATAAAATACGTTTAGTTGAGTGCAAAACCGATGTTCTCCCATGTCACTCAATTCACAATAAATACTTAAAAAAAAAAGTGTTTATACTCTGGTAGCGTAGTGGTTACGAATGGGGCTGCGAACCTTAAGGCCAGCGGTTCGAAACTACCAGC
>NW_006408816.1:2733180-2734274 GCF_000296735.1 Chrysochloris asiatica
GCACTTAACAACAACAACAACAACATACAAAATCACACACATCATTATTAGAAATAATAAAATGTCAAATAATTGTTTCTCAATCTTTTCTCCATCTAGAACTATACGCTTCTGTAGGCAGTACTTCCATCTCGGTAACCCTTCCCTGAATCATTCTGTGCTCTCAATTTGTACCATCCTGGAAACACTCATACTTCTTTCCTTTCAATGTTCTTTGTTTTGAGAACAAAAAGAAGTCTGATTGGGGTCAATTAGGGTTAAAGGGTGAGTGGGGTGAGATTTATCAATGAAATTCACATAGAAGAATCTTTTCTCTCCTCAGAAAATGAGCAATTGTATTTTCATAATAAAAATAATTTCTCAGAGCAACTTTCCTGGCGGTTTTCTTATCAATGCTGTTTTCAATTTTCTGAAAATTTCTTTAAAATAAGCCTTTGTAATTGCCTTGTGTCCTTTGTGAAAATCTAACAAGAGTCTCCTTTTGTAGTCTGCAAAAACAGTTGTTTTAACCTTCTGAGTAGACCTCTCTATCTGCTTTGAATTTAATGGCCCTTGGAAGCCACTGATTTGAATGGAACCGTTTTTTGAAGGCACCCTAACTAGAGTAAGACAAATTTCTTTACAGAGAATGTGTGTGCATTGATCACCAAAAAGGGTTTAGCACATTTTATTTGGAATATACCCGACTTCACGACACTTAACAACAATACATACTGTGTTTCAACTCATACGTACCTTTTTAAATGTTTATCATTGGAGTTTTTAAGTGCCATGGAGTCAGTTATACCTTTTAGCAATCCTGTATGGGGTTGACAAGGAGCAGCTGGTGGATTTGAACAACCAGCCTTATGGTTAGGAGTCAAGTGCTTATCCTCCATAGTCATGAATATTTCTTACTATATGTATAATTTTGCAACTTATCTAAAAATATCCTGTGCAGATTTTCATTAACTTTTAAGTACTAATTACTAATTACTCTAGTTTTACTAGAGTATATCTATTCAATTAGGAAACATTGTTTTCTCATTTTTGTATTTCCAGCATGTAGCATAAAATGAAAAAAAAATATATATATATATATAATTTATGTTTTT